>NC_032013.1:17668016-17695131 GCF_001865875.1 Lupinus angustifolius | reverse complement strand
ATATATATATGTATGTATATATATATATATGTATGAATTAATATGTTCTTCATTCACTCGTGTGATATCTTCTTAGATCTGATAATTTCATTAAACAATTTTGTGACCTAATTAACGCCTTCTCCACGAGAACCTTCCATATATTAATAGGTATATTATGTGGTTCAACCTTTTTGTCATTATCCATCCCTTTCAAAACTTCTTTCACTTCCAACACTCGAATTCTTGACAAAATGCATAATTTTGATTATCTTCTTTCGTGTATGGTCTATAAGGAAGTAATAAATCATGTTCGTCGGTGAAAAGCTTGTGGAGATAGTTCTTTCATCTTTACTTAATATATTTGTCATTTACAAGATTTTTCCATTTTTATCTTTAATACATTTCATTTGGTCGAAGTTTCTTATCCTTCTTTTCATACCATTTTCAAGTCTTTAGACACTTCTTTCCTATTCCTTGTTACCTAGAGTTTTCATTCTCCTCATTTGTGTTAATCTTTGATCTTCTTCTTAGTTATCTTGTATTTTTTCCAATTTCATATTATTCTTTTTTCACCTTAATAGTCTATGACAGTTTTGCTCCACCACTATAATTCTTTAATATATTTGAGGTAACATTTTTAATTAAAAAATCTATTTTTGTTCATTAAAGAGTATTCCTAACTTTCATTTTTAATTAAAAGTGCTTCATAAAAATGTATATTCACATTATGATGTGAGTAACTATTGGAAGTAGACAACTAGGTTGCTTTTTATTTTCATATGTAAGCCTCACTAAGCAAACATATATTACCTAAATCAATCATTTCTTGATAAACAACAAAATTATACTACTCGTAACTTAACAGTCAAGGTAAATTAAAATTAAAATGGATATATTTACTCTATGGGTAATTAACTAATCTTTTTGGATGTGTGATTGTTCCTCTCTATAAGTATTGCTCTCAGAATTATTAAAACTTTGACATAGAATTGTGTTATATTAGGATACAATTCTTTTTATTTTGCTTATATTAGTTAGGATTAATAAATCGTGAAAATCCGATGCCAATTTACTTTTTATAAATTTAGAAATATGTCCAGATTCTCATATGAACAATTTTTTTTTGAGCATATTCTTTTAAAGTTTTTTCGTTTTAGGTACAATTTCTTTTTACTTTGAATTATATGTTCACAAAACTTTATATTACACTATTCAATGTTTGTATTCAAATTAAATGGTCGTATACGTGCATAGATGCAATGACAACAAAAATACAAATACAAACAAATTCATTTAGGGATGAATGAAAAATAAACTCGTTAATATTCGTCTAAACCTAATTTAAATTTAATGAGTTAGATCCACTGTCACTAGATTTAGATTCGAGTTTAAACTGATATTAATTTTCGGATTTGGATTTGAGTTTGGTAAATATAATACCATACTCCGAACCCACCTTAGATTATTATATGGAAATTTGATCTTCTCCATTTCATCTTCTGTTTACTTTAGTCACACAGACAAAAAGCCGCACTTCCTGCAGTACATAAAAATCTGCCATTAGCTTAACTGATGTCACATATGAAATTCTAGAACAACCTAAAAATTATTACTACTAGTATACTACACTTACACCTCCAAATCACAATTCCAATAACGCTAGAACTACACAAAAAACATATGGCTCTCAGCATTCACATCATAAATTTAGAATGTTGTTGAACCATAAAATTACAACTTGCCCCTAACCTTCTTAGTAGACAAAATCGATCACATCTTTGACTATTCAAACCTTAATAAAGTCAATAAATTAATTATCTCAACAAAATTCAGGTAAATCCAAGAGTCAAACCAATGGTGGTATTGTTTAAAGTTATTGAACTATTTTTTCAAGTTCCCCGTCGGATTTTCAACCCTACCAAGTTTGAATTTGGGTTCAGATTTTAGATTTTGGGTTGGGTAAGTCAACCACAACCACTATATGTCCGTTATCATTCCTAAAGTCATTATTACATGATCTATCATCAAAAAGGAAAACATAAGTGATGAAAGAGCCATATGTTTCAAATCTATAACTCTATAACTATATAATAATTTATCATCAAAAAGGAAAACATAAATATGGATGAAATCCTCCAGAGTACCGGAGAAGTGAGTTCTAATTTTTTCTTTTACTTTTAAGATAAAATTGTTTTCTCATTATATCACATTTCTTTTTTAGTTTTTTTGGGTGTGATAACATTTTCAGGATACATATTCCATAAACAGTAGTTAGAAATTATTCCTTGACTGCATTTATTAGTGGACAGAAAACAATAGCATATATTTTATAGGGAAAAAACTAAAAATGGAAAAGAAAAAGAGTTAAAGAAATCTAAATCCCCCTCCTTTTCTTATTATTCATTAATTTCTGCGACCATCATTAGTTCTTTCATCCTATTGGAGAATCTAATATTAAATAAGAGTATGAATTAAATTTTAAAAGTAGTAATTTGAAGTTATTTTTTAATAAAGATTTAAAATAAAGAAATTTTTCTTTCTCCTCATTTTCCCCTATTCCACTCTCTAGAACAGCCAACTCAACTTATAGGAAGTAGGCAAACAAAGGAAAGGAGGGAGGCATGAACCAATGTGCCATGACTGCGCTGATGGAAGCAGCCGCAAAGAGGATGGTACATGCAACCTTCTTCGTTTACATCTCTGAATTGCATCAAGAAATCACAAAATCATATGAATGGTTATATTAATAACAGGCATTCACAATAAAAATTTATGTGGGTATGAATATTATGAAATTCACTCTTCCTGTAACTCATAATTATAAATTAATTGAATTAAATATTATAATTTTATACTAAAGATTATATATTATATGTCGGTAGCCGGGCATGATGAATATATAAATATTTTAATGTAATAATTATTTTTATATATTAATTATTAGCCCATTTTGTTGGATAAGTACTATCTCCATCTGTCCTATATTGGGTACTTAATTTGACTTCTTGATGAGAAGAAGGAACTTTTACTGAATGATTAAATATACCAGTGTTATGAGAACTGGACTATATTGGGCAGATTGATTAATTTAATTGTTGATCAGACTTGAAAATGACTCTAATTTATCGTTAACCGAGTGAAGGTTGGACTGCTTTGAATTGAGGATATTCCGGTCCAACCATGTTAAACCAGGTTAAACCGAATTGACCCGGGAAGTAAACCGGACGGTTCACTTAAAAATTAAAAAATGGAACATTATTCTAATATTTTGATTTACTCGAATCCAAAAAAGATGAATAAACATTACTATACATGATATTATTAATTATATAAAAAATTACATTTACATCTAATTATATATTTGTAGATAATAATTATTAATTATGTATGAAATCACACGATCAGATCAAACGGTTTAACAGTTTAAACCAGTTTTGAAAATGGGTTGAGAATGAGAGGTTATAGTGCAGGAATGCCACATTGTTAAGTTATTTTGACCTGTTATGTTTCTTTTACATCTAAGATTATTTGCCTTTTTTGGAGATTATTTCTTAATTGGGTGATGGTTTATCTGATTTTAAATCAATGAAAAGGGTCGCAATCTGGTAAAGAAAAGGAAAAAATATTGATATACATAATAAAAATTAATTATCAATAAGAATGAAAATGTCTATGAATATAAAATGTATGATAACACTAGGTTTGAAATAAATTAAGTATAGTTTGACTCGACTAAGAGTCCTTAAGAATTGACTTTCGAGCCAGAGATCATTGCAAACTATTTTTAGCTTAAAATTGAATCAACTAAAGTTTATTAACTCTAGAATAGGTTAACGAACTCATTTTATGTTATTCAAACATTGTTCTAATAATTATAATTGATATAAGTATATATGGATGGAGAAGAAATCTATTTACATTTAAGTTAAGTTATACTCAATCTCAGTTATTAATTTTTTTTTAAATTATACAGACCAAATGAGTGAGTTAAATAAGTGATGAAAGAGAAAAAGAATAATCTTATATGACATTTAAGTTTCATTCATTTGGTCCGTAGGATTTAAAAAAATCAATATCTAAAATTGAGAGGCGTAAATAAATAACTTATCATATATATATATATAGACATGGAGATATTAGACTTTTAATCCACTTGTATGAAAATATAAATATTAATTATAATACATATTATATTCATATGTTAATATCTATACTATATATAAAGCCAAAACTTGAAATAATTTTCTTTATGGTGTAATTTTCATTTCCTATATTACCCTTAATATTATTTAATTTTTACAAAAAAACTATATAATCATAAGCAACTACCACCAATACATTAATTAATCATATATATCACCTTAAATTAAACATTATCAAAAACACAAAAAAAATATAATATAAAGTACACCGAACACAACAAATATATTTTAATTCAAAAAATGAAATATATAAAAATTGAATATGTAGTATCACATAATATTTACTGGCATGCACGAAGTACCTGTACACACTAGTAAATATAAAAAGTATATATACAATTATAAAATATTTTAAACTATGTATATATTTTCTATATAATGTGTGAAGTGGTTCAGAACAGGTGTTATTGTGAAAAAATGATAACAAGTAATGTGAATTATTAAATTTTATTTGAATAGTCAAATTTAAAATATAAATGTACATAACATTTAGTGATCACCTGACAATTAAATTATTTTTAATTTTAATTATATATGTGGTTCTATAGTTCAAATTTATTATTCTCACAATTTTTATATGATAATTATTCTTACTTGAAACATTCTCTATTATTTATGTGTGTGATTATATATTTAATTTAAATATGCTTTATATGTATATATCTTTAATATGTACATATTTTAATATAAAAATAGAGTCAATTTCAAATTTAACTCAAGTTTAATTTATTTGTTTAAAGAGCACAATTTTTATCTCAAATTCAACATGTTTGATTTATTAAGCAAGTATCGAGTTAAATAATGAGTTGCGTTTCAAACGAATGTAGAGTTAATTCGATCCATTGTCAACCCAAATAACACTACCGGATATTAATGTATGAACCAACAAATTATTTATTCAGGTAGGCGAACCAAAACCTAAGCCATTCATTACTAATGTGCAAGAGTTGAAACCCTTCAAAAAATAGTAAACGTAGAAAAGCTATAGACATGAGTCTCAAAGATTAGTCCTTTATCCTAATAATGGGGTAGAAATGTAGAATGATGCTTTGGGATGGTTAAACAAAATCATGATATATGAGTGATGGGATGGAAATCTAAAGTTTAATTAAAAAATCGAAACAAGGTCAAAGAAATTGCACTATATTACAAAGAAAATGAGAGGATTATGCACTTTTTCTCTTGTTTGATAACAAAGAAAAACTGCAGTGCCCCACATTTCAATTTTCTCTTGTTTGATAACGAAGAAAAAACTGTAGTACCACTTTTCAATCTTCTCTTGTTTGATAACAAAGAAAAAGCTGTATTATCCACATTTCAATTTTCTCTCCTAAACAGCTAATAAAATTACTTTTCTCACATCATTCTCATATTGAATACTTTTCTAAACTTACCATTTAAAAAAAATCAAATATTGAGGTGCAGATGTGTACAACGTGATAGTGCATTTTGTTTTTGTCAAATATTTTCCAATAAATGTGATTGTACAACCAGGGAGGGTGCTATATATGTGGATTTCCCGGTGTACAAATACACATCATGGATTTTCTTTAAATATATATTATTTATAGAGATAATATATATATTAAAAGTGTATAAGTTCTATAAATTATTCACTCATTTATATTTAATCATCATTGATTCTTTAAAAATATTTCAAATGAATAGTGAATGTTGTTGTGATTGTGTATACATCTTTATGTTGATAGTATTATAATCTATTGTGTTGAATTATTTTATAATATTATTGATATACAATTTAAGAAATTTCATGATTTTCTTCGAGACAAATATTCAACTGTTTTTTTGTACATTTTGTTTGAGTCTAATCGATTTCTTCTCTAGTTTTAATATGACAAAACTGATTAAATTTGCAAAGCTTTTTCCAAGTGATTATTGTTCAACTGAGTTGATGATTTTGATAATCAACTTGACTTACATCATTGATATCTCTAATAGTATTGAATTTACTTCTCTGAAATGAATCATTAATCTTTAAATAAGTTAGTTGAAAGTGAAAGAGACGATGTTTACCTATTAATTTATTTTATAGTAAATTACACTGACACCCCTGAGTTTTAGTGAAATTATACAAATCATCTTTTACTTTTCTACATCTACACAAACTCTTTAATTTTTATATCTTCATTATACTGTCCACTCCTACATGATAAATAAGTGTAATATTTTAAACAAAAAATATAATAAATGCAATTAAGTTAAACAAAACATGATATATCATGGGGACAAATCCAAATATTATACGAGTCAGTACCTCTTTATTAGTTTTGGTTCATTATGATACATAATAATAGCGATTTAAACAATATTTCTTTAGAATTGTTGATGCATTATTAACAAAAAAAATGATGAAGATACATTAATTTGTATATTATTTGGATGTGTCTCCATAATATATCATATTTTATTTAACTTAATTCTATTTATCACATTTTTTGTTTAAAAAATTACACTTATTTCTCATGCAATGGTGGTTAGTGTAATGAAAGTATGAAAAATTATGGGGGTTTGTGTAGGTGTAAAAAAATGAAGGGTGATTTGTGTAATTTCACTAAAACTCAGGGGGTGTCAGTGTAATCTTATTTTGAAGTTAAGACTACAATTGTAAAAAAAAATCAACTATGAAAATTGTAAAAAATAAATTGCGTAATTAAATGAAAGTTGTGTGGATAAATGACTCTCTAGTGACTTATATAGTTAAAAGTATTTAACAACATTGACAATGAATTGTGAATTCAATAATTTCAAATGTGAAATCACATAAAAATTAAATGTACGTAATTTATTTAATTAAATATATTTTATTTTTATAATTTTAACATCAATCTTTTCATATTTTTTAATTCTAATTTTTAACATATCATACTCATTCGTCATTCGTCTCTAAGTCCTAGATTCATCATTGTTTACAACATGTACTAAGAACTAGTTATGAGCATATGTTAAACAAAGATTTTTTGTGTGAATATTTTGGTTTAATTATTTATTATTTTAATTTAAGTATGTAATATTATTTTGTGTTATTTTTAGTTCATTTAGAAATACATATTTTCTCCTAACATGCAATTTATTTTATTTATGAGATATTTTTTCCCATAAATAAATTAGTGCCTAAAATCTCCAGCCTATTTTATTTGTTCAAATATGAATTTTTTTGAGAGCTATTATTACTCATGGCAGAGTTAATACGCATATTCAAGAGAATTCAATGTTTCAAGAGTTCATGAGATCCAAATTACTATTTAAAAAAAACAGGATAGAAGTTTGATACCTTTTAATATTTAATAGGATAAAAGTGAACACGTCCGTATCTATATATTTATAATCGTTAGAATCACATTCTGTTTGGATAAAATTTATATTTCTTGAAAATCTTTGTTGATAACTTAAAATTATTTTTGCTTATGATATATGTTCCTCGAAATAGAAGAAATAGTTATCAAAATATTTTAAAAATATTATTCTATTTATTATTATACTTATATAGTTGATAAATCAAGATTAATATATTTTGATGTATTTTTTATACATCGGAGACAAGAAAAGACCAAACTAGTTCAAAGAACAACAATCCAAATCAAGGTAAGATTGACAAATCAAAGGAGGTGACTCCCACATAAGAAGATTGGAAAAGAAATGCAAGCCAATCTTAGCCAGATTATTCGCCACTTGGTTCACCTCAAGAACCACATGCTTGATATCCACAATCCAATCAAGTGAAACCCAAGATTAAATATTTCTAACCAAGCCAATATATTTACATTTTTTGGGATTTTGAGACACCACACCCAACGCCAAATCCTGTTAATGTCACCAAGGCCATTCCCCTTGGACTTAAGCCAACAATAACTTGATCTAGCTGAATACGTGCCAGAAGCATGACCATTTCAAATCCATGTTCAACCTCAGTCTAGGTTCCATGAGAGCAAGTATGACAAATTGGATCCTTTAATTTAGACGAAACCATAGTAGAAAGCATGTGAAAGTCCTAGGATACATCAGTCCAAATATCTTTCACCTGAAGCTGAGTGTCAGATATATGGACTAAGTTACACAACTTACCAACACCCATCCAGTTATCATACCAAAGAGATTGATTTTCAGTACCCAAATGAATTGTATAATCTTCTCTATGAAGGTTAGAGGTCATCACAATACTTCTCCAAACAAAGGAAGCTGAAGATTTTGGTTGAGCAAACAACACACACTGATCACCCAAATACTCATCAGAAAGAACCCTACACAATAGCTTGTCATTATTCCTGAGTAGGTTCCAACTCATCTTACCAAGAATAGAAATACTAGTAGACCGAGAGTCCCTCACGCCCAAGCCACCTTCTTTCTTATGCCTAGAAACCACGTCCCACCCCACCAAATTGAGACTGTGCTTATTGACATCACCACCTCACAAAAAATTTCTAGTCATCCTATTAATATCACTACAAACACTTTGGGGAAGCTGTAACACCGTGAATATTCTATGTATGTTTTATTAATTATTTATTTTAACAACGATTAATTTTAGAAATTAATCGGTATTGAATTAGACTAAATCTTAGTTTAGTTTTAGTCTTGTTTTGTGATTTCCTATTTTATAGTAAATTTTTGTAATTTTCTATGACAGTAAGTTTTTGAGCTGTTGTTGGGCCCAAATTCGCTCGAATTCGGCCCAATAACGTGTTTTTAAGTTCCGTAGCTCGAAATCGAATTCTGATTGTGTCATTGGCTTCGAAATATTATTTCGAGTCAAGATAGACACAAGGTTTGTCCAGAACGCATTTCTAATTATTTTTCACTCCGAATTTCGTGTTTCAAAGTTCTAACCGTAAACCGAAATCGAGATATTTTTATTATCCGACCGGGTATTAGCCGACAATACTCGAGAATGGTTTAATCGAGAATGTGTCATGGAAAAGGTCACATCACTTTCATGTAAGAAGCTTGCTTGTTAAACAAGCAAAAATACATATATTCTTACACAAAATCCCCTAAATCACTCAACAAATCCTCTCACTGCACCACCATTGGACATATCACCTATGCTAGTCTAAATCTACTTACTTTGCATTAAATTTTATGATTTGATGAGGGTGAGGCTCTCCTATAAATACCTCACCCCATTCTCTTATTTTGACACTAAATTTCTTATACAAACTAAAGTAGTCTTTTATTTTCTCTTCTTCATCTTCTTCTCATACTTCATAGAAAGTTATGAGTTTTTATTATGTTGTTAAATTCAAGGTTTAAATTCAAGTTTTTATTATGGGAATGATATGTATGTGATAATTGTTAAATTCAAGGTTTAAAAATATGTGATATAAATGAGAAATATTTTCCTTGAGAAAAGTAATTAAAATGATATTCAGACTCTTCTCGCTTGAGCAAGACAACTCTCGCTTAAGTGAGAAGTGTCTAGAGAAAACGAGTGTTTTAGCTCGGGGCGAGACAACTCTCTCTTGAGCTAAAATAGGCACCAAGAGAACTGATTGTTTTCTGAGACAGCTCTCGCTTAAGCCACAAATGCCTCAAAAATGGATGTGCCCTCGCTTGAGCGAGAGGGCTCCATACAGACTTGACTTTTTTTTAAGTCGTCTGAACGATAACTCTCATATATACGATATCATAATGGCATTTTGCCATCAAGAAGTTGTAAAGGTAAATAACTATATAAAATTCTTGAAAGTAATAAACGTAAGGAATTGCTTTGTGAAAGGCGAGGGCCAGAGGGTCCGTTTTTGGCGTTTTTGGTGCCCGAGTGACCGTATTTCGCCCGGGCACGGACCAGATATGTATGTTAACCAATTTTTGATTCATTTGTAGCTTGAGGGACAGTCCCTCGCTTAGGCGAGAATCAGGAAGAGAATTGAGTCTGTTTTGATGAGTTCGTCGCTTGAGCGATAGTTTCTCGCTTGAGCGAGAGACATACAATATTTTTTATTGTTTCTGTTTGTTTGATTGCTTAGGCAATAGCCCTAGCTTGGGTGTGAAGTGTATTTACACTTGGGGAAGACCATGGTTCAGATGATTGAGTCTGATACCCAAAATTGACAAACTTATACAAGTACCTTTGTTCTTGCGCCTATTTAGGGCAAGGTTTCCGACTGTGATGTCGTGATTAGGGCGATGCCCCAAAAAAAGGATTACATGATATCACGCAGTGAGGTCGTCTGGCCGTAAGAGGCTTGGCCATGTGGCCGTCCAGGGTGATTCAGTGATGGTTCGTAGTGGTAGGGATGTTATTCCTCTATTTACGTGTTGACGTAAGATCGGGTCCCACAAGAAGCATTCATCTTGGAGATGCCGATCATATAAAATAATGATTAAAATATTTAATCGGCTAACCTCGGTTAGTGTGCATACTCATTATTGATAATGAAGTAGTGGAGATGAAATTTACGGGAGACGAACGAGCCCCGAGATGTTGATAGGGACGACGTTGATGGCGGTGATTCATCAACAAAGTCTTGAGGGTGAGTCTAGGTGAGACGAGTCCTTTGTATTCCTGGATGAGGTATTCTGTTAGATCGGACAGTTCTCACAGCGCAAATTAGACGATCTCTGACAACCCCTATTTGCAATCAGGATCAATGAGAGGGATGCCCAGAAAGTGTATACCGAAATGGACAGTTCTTCAGAACAGATCGATCATATATCCTTGCGAGGAATAATTTTGGTGCGTTCAAATCGGCTTGTTATGGGACCTGTACTCTTGATTATTTCCGAATAGTATATTGGGAGGATATTGGTGAAAGGATGGATGAAACAAGCATAACATTCATACATTGAGATTGTAGACTTTGATCCTCATAATCTGAGATTATAACATCATTCATCATTGTGCATTTTTTTAATATGTGATGTATATATTGTGGTATTATGCATGTCTGTCTAGATGTAATATTTCGTGTAATTCCATGCTGTCAATGAGTAATATTCATTAGATGTTTTGCTCCATTTTCTTTCCATTTTTTGCTTCTATTCGCGTCTTGTTCAGATAGATCGCTCAGTCAGGATTCAGAGTTACCGCTTTATAATGTCCCAGAAGGGAGCATGGAGTAGAGAGTCATAGATACACCTACAAAGGCCCTTGTGCCTTAGAGATTAAGATGGTGTGTGATGGATCTTTCATGCGCTTTCCCGACCATCACGAGGAGCTGGAAGCTTCCTTTACCCTGCCACCTCGTAGACCGGCACCTGTTGTGCCGTCGATCCAGTCTATGACCCCTCAGGGGCCAAATGCTACAGGACCTTCCAGGAGGCGACAGACTTGGGATGATGCGATGAATTCCCTAGTATGGAGGAGAGCAGCCCGTCAGACGATGCCAAACCTCCAGGCGGATGCAAGGTTGGTGACTCCCTCGCAGCATTCGTCCTATGTTCTAGAGGAGAAGATGGCGGCGGAGGAAGACGAGCCAACAACTGAAGAGGATGATTGCATGGAGTTGATTAACATTGAGGACTCCATTGAAGTTGTCAACCTCTCCTCCGACTCGGAGATAGAGGAAGATTCAAGCGTGTTCCAGCACACCCGCAGATGCTGAGGCTAGTCGATAAGAGCTGTTTCCATTTCTATTGTACTTTTTGATTAGTGTACCTGTGTAGGGTATTTATTTTGTGAGTAGTTTTATTTGGGCGACGATTAGGATTTCGCCTTGTACTTCGTATCAACATTTTATGATATTCTAATGAAGTGTGATTCGAAGTTATATTGAGTTATTTTTATTACCATTAAGTAATGGTTTTTTATTTTCCGCATTGTATGTTACTTACAGTGATGTTCCAAAAATGAAACGAATATAAGGAAATAAATTTTATATGGCATCATTATTTAAAAAAAAATTTATCCATTTTTGAGCAAGATTTTTGGAGTAATTTTCGGGGCGTTACAGAAGCCACATAACTTGCATAGTATGGATCGGGATAGAGGAGATGACAGACTTAGCCAAACATAATCTATCAGCTTTATTAAGGAGACTCGCCTTCCAAGCAGACATGTGCATATGAATCTTCTCCAAAATAGGTTTAAAGATCTATCTTCTAACCTTGCCTTGAAATAGTGGAATACCAAGATAATTGCCAAGATTACTTACCACTCTCATAGAACAATACTCATGAAAGAAGTCTTCAAACGGTTAGACACACTCTTAGAGCACACGAACTTTGACTTTGCCTCATTGACCTTCAACCCAGATGCTTGACAAAATTCCCTTAAAATAGAAGAGACCATTTTGACCTGAGATTTCAACGCCTTACAAAAGAGCAGAACATGGTCAACAAACATGAGATAAGATGGAGGTGTACCACCTCTAGAAAGCATGATATGATGCCACAAACCAAGATCCACTTTGTTACTAATCAGCAGAGCAAGTCTCTCTATACAAAGGACAAAAAGATAAGGAGACATCAGATCACCTTGATGAAGACTTCTGCTTGTATTAAACCCAACAAGCTTAGAGCCATTCCACAATAATGACACCTCACTAGAAGTAACACACTACATAATGAGCTTAACTGTGATGCTAGGAAAGCCAAACAAAATAAGAGTTTATTGGAGAAAGTTCCAATCAATCATGTCATAAGCCTTCTCAAGATCCACCTTGAAAGACATCACACCCTTCTTAGCCTTAGACTTATGATGATAATGCATAACCTCCTGAACTAAAATGATATTATTAGAAGTCCCTCTCCCAAGGATAAAGCTAATCTGAAGGGGCCAATTAAATCGTCCAAGAAAGGCCTGAAATGGTTCACCAAAATCTTAGTAATCACCATGTAAATCACAATACAAAGGATTTAGGTCGAAGTTCATTCAAAGAAGTAGGACTAATGACCTTAGAGATTAGAACTATAAGGGTCTCCACCAGTCGAACATCAGACAAGCCATACTTAAAAGCATCAGAGGCCAACTTCCAAATACTCTTATCCACGACATACCAATATTTTTTGAAGAAGATTGGCTAGAAACCATCAAGACCAGGAGCCATAAAGGACTGCATACTCATGACTGCTTTAATAACTTCTTCCATAGTAACCAGAGTAGTCAAACTATTCATTCCATTGTTAGATAAAACTGGAGTATCCACCACACAGATATCATGGCAAACATGAGCATTACCAGAAAAAAGATTCTGGAAATACCTTCTAACCTCATTCTACAACAACTCAGGGTTTGTTTACCAAACACCATCATCAAAATATAGATCATGAATCTTGTTAGTTTTACACCGCACAATGGTTTGAGTAAGGAATAATTTTGTGTTTCTATCTCCAAACTGCACCCATTGCTATCTAGATTTCTGGAACCACAAGTGCTCCTTCTGCCTCAAGAATTTGTTGTATTCCCTCCTCAGCTAAATCTCCAATCCAATTAAATCCTGATCTTCGGTTAACTCCAGCCTCCATTGAATACCTTGGATTCTAGCCTCAACTCGCCTTTTCCTTAGAAAGATGTTACCAAAAACTTGCTTGTTGAAAATTATAGCTTCTTATTTAACCCTTGAAAGCCCATCCACAACACCGAAATCTTCAGGAGACCATGCATCCTTCACAACATGTAAGAAAACCTCATGTGTTGTCCAGGCAGCTTGGAACCAAAACGGTCTGTTGCAGAAATCCTCAACAGAACCACCGCATCTAATCAGAATAGGACAATGGTCAGAGAGAAGTTTAGTGACATTCTTCACACACCCCTCAGGGAAGGAAGTGTGCAAGGAATAGTAAGACAAGCCTTTATCCAACCTCTTAGAAATACTGCCACCACTCTACTCCCTTCTGAACCAAGAGAATCGACTACCAACAACACTTAAATCCATAAGACCATAAACATCCAGAACATGAGAAAATCTGGTTGCCCCATTATAGTTAAAGAACCCACCTCTCACCTCAGATGGAAGACAAATTTTGTTAAAATCACCCAAGAGCAGCTAGGGCACATTCACTTAACCTCTAAGTGCTACCAAATGATAACACCTTTAACATTGTTTATCGAAGAAGTGTTGTTAAATATATGAAGTATGACATTTAACAGCGCTTTCTTCAATAAATGATGTTAAAGATACCACCTTTAAAAGCGCTTGCTTTAATAAGTGTTGTTAAAGATAACAAAATATAACACATTTAACAGCGTTTTCTTCAATAAGTGTTGTTAATTTTCTTCCACCTTATGCTTAATAGTATTCAACACATAAACGTTGTTAAATATCAATTCTAGCATAGTATCTTGTCTCTAAAAGAAATTTTCATACTAACATATTCTACACTGTTGGGAGGTGTATCTGGTGGTCTTGAGTTATCTGTGTTAGCTTGGTCTAGGAACATAAAGTTGTCACTCATGGCAACACCACTCATGTTGCCCTTTCAAACGAGAGAATAATCTCAATATATTTTGATGTGTTATAACTAGGACAACATTTTGAAAATAGAATAATGTTATCTCAAATAATTAATTACAAACTCTATTATATTTTATTGATTATTTATGAAATTCAAAACTAGTAGAATAATGCTATCTCGCATAGCATTCTTTCATTTTGAAATAACTAACTCCTAGAGGCTTAGGTTAGACATCCTCAATTTTTCCAATTTGAGGGGGGGAAATTCAAATAAAAATTCGAAAGCAAGTAAATGTCCTTGGCTTTATTTGGTTGACAAGAGAAAATAAGAAGAGAGAAAAATATGAGAAACAAAAATGTGAGAAAGAGAAAATTGAGAAATATAGTAGATTTTTGTGATGTTTGGTATAAGAGAAGAATGAGAGAAAATAAACAGAAAGAAGTATTTTCTTCTCTTTCTCATTTGTTTGGTTGGATAGAAAATGAGAAGAGAGTGATGATGTTGTGATTCAAATTACAAAAATGTCTCTAAAATAAAGAAAAGTGACAGAAAAATGTTGTTTTATTATTAATTAAAAATAAATGTTATAATTTTAAATTATACATTTTATTATAATTTTAATTAACATTTTCAATTAATATGGTTTGAGACATAGTTTGGGATGCACTTTGAGAGAACAAATTATTCTTAGAGATAACAAAAAACCCGTACCCGTAGGTACCCACGAGTAAAACCCGTACGGGTACAGGTCACAAATGGGTATTGCGGGTTTTATAAGCAGGTTTTTAAAAAAATAGTCGTAGTACATACGGGCGGGTACGAATAGTATGGCACTCGTGCCTGCGGGTACCTATTATTTATATGATTAATATATTATATTTAATTAAAGTAAAAAGTACATTATTCTAACATTCATTACACTATGTACATTTTTTCAGTTTACTTTGTTTACATATTTTATTGAGTTTGGTGGTGAAACACCCCACAAATATTATTACATGTGTAGAAACATACATGTTTTACAAAGAAAATGTATACTTTTTGTTAAGGAAATGATAACAAAAAATCACACAAATAGAAAACACCAATAAATTTAGCATTTTTGTCAAATATTCAATCAAAATGTCCAAAAATAATTAAGTTTCATCTCATTTGAAACATAATAGAAGTAAAAAACTAAAAAATTATTTATAATATAGGAAACTCACCGGTACCCATTGTACTTGTGGGTACCCAGAAATACCAGTCAATACATGCACACGGGTACTCATATGGGTACAGGCGGGTATGGGTAATGTTCTCATATTTTGAAACGAGTAGTGGATAGCTACTACCCGGTGCCCGCTCGTGCCCGTTGCCATCCCTAATTATTGTCTCGCTAAAGTTTCTCTTTATCTTATCACTTTCTCCTCATAAGTGGAGAGAAAGAAATTTTGTGGGCCCATCCACTTTTTCCTCCCTCCCTTTTTTCTCCTCTCTCAACCAAATGAGAGAAATTTCACATTTCTCTTCAACTTTTCTCTCCCTCTTATCTCTCTTCTCTAACTTCACCCTTCCAAACAAAGGCTGAGAGATCATCCTATAGTACTTTATTTGAAGAGATATTAGTCTAGGGTTGACAATGAGTCTGGATAAGTCATGATAGTACAATACTTGAACTTGTCCCGTTCTATTATTTTGGAACCCTAGTATTCCCTCAGACCTGTGTAAACCTTAGGCCTGCTACACGCAGATCCTTGAGTACTCACTAGATAAGGGAATACCCATAAATTCTGGAATAAAAATGAAAAATTACAAACAAGTTATTGTATAGTATTTCCTATAATCATGTGTGTTACTTTAAACAATCAAAACAAGAAAAATGATAGTAATAATTACAAAACGTAATTAAAGGTTAAATTAGAATACATAACTTTTAATTGTTATTTAAATATAAATTTTTTACTAAAAACAAAATTTAATATAAACGAATAAATAACAATTGTTTAGGCATAATATTATATTATGATTTAGGAATAACAAGCATACTTCACTACTAAGAAACATAAATCACAGTTATGATAGAAATATCTTTATTTATGTTATAGTGTGTGTATATATATAGATAGAATTAGGAAGTATGGATGGGTACTAACGAGTCTATGTGCCTTAGTACTTGGACTCATTCAATAGCGAATTTTAAAATCTTTACTTTCAACAATTGGTGTGTCTAAAAACACTAAGTCAAATCCGACTCCTTGTGGCTATTACTCACCAATATCTGAGTTTGGATACGTGTTATCATCCCTAAATTAATCTATGTAATTATAACATTAGGACATTTTGCACTTTCAACATTAATCATTCATTTATTATTAATGATCATTTACCATATCAATAATAAACAATGTATTAATGCACATATTCTAATATATATGTTTAAAAGGTAATATTTTATGTGATGTCTCCTTTTTATTTTTCACATGATTTCAAAGTGAAGATGGCATGATATAATGTAGCCATAATATTAATCAATGCTATAAAACCTAGGCCAATTATTAATTTGGAAAAGGTCTTGTATAGACTTTAATCGAGTAGGCGGGCTAATCGAGCCGAATAACGTACTTTCATTGTTTCAACTTTCAAACCACGATGCAGACGATGATAGCGAGCTAGATGGTGGTCTTTTTACCGCTAGGTTTGCTACAAGTTCTATATGAGTAGTGAGTGAGTTGTGAGTTTGTAACCTCTTTGTGTGTTTACTGTTTTGGGATTTTTTTAGTTGGAGTTAGACCCACTGGTTTAACCAACCGGGTTATTCCTGTTCTAATAGTCTAACCCGATTAGATGGGATTTCACACAGCCTAGAAGAGCTCTCGATTTGTGGGGTGGTATGTGACTGGCTCTGCTTCTGGCTGACGGTCAGACTATCCAGTCTAATTCTAATAACCTTGATATTACTGTTTGTGATGACTACACAATTGCGTTACATTGAAATTGCAATATAACATAAAGGTACAATGAAGAGGTTGCAATGCAGTCATCTTAGACTGCATTTTGGTCTCATTAAATTTAAAAATATTTTTAATTGTAAAAAAATCCTACTGCAAGGGTTGCAATGTATATTACAATGACTATAATCATAGTAACAACAAATTTGACTATAGTCACAACATCAATTTGAAACAGTATGAACATACATACATACCATTGACAATTTAGACAAAGCCCATAGGCCTCGACTGCCTGCATGCACTTATTGGGCAGACAATACATAAAAAATGTGTTCATCGGCTCTAAAATGTCCGCCCAACATACCATATTCGTCGTTGAAAATTTTAAGTGGACAAAACGGGTAGCCCACAGATAGTATTAGTTAAAATATTAAATATCAAATATACATATGTATATGTATTTTATCAAATATGAAAAAATATGCTCCTTTTGTTTTATATGCATTTGCATATTAAATGTAAGAAATAATATCATTTTCTTTTATGTATCAATATTTATTTTTTTACATCATATATATATACATATATGCATATATACAATCCATTTTATATTTTGTATATAAATTATGTATTATATATTATATTTATATTCTATATGTAGTGTTCTATTTATGAGATTATTTATTATGACAAATATATTTGTATACAAATTGTATATTGTTTATTTTATAGAGTACATATTGTTTGTATACAATTTGTATACCCATTTTTTAGTTTTATTTAGGACAACCCGTAGCTCGCCCTACCTATGTTTAAGCATGAATATTTAAATCCATACCAATTCTACTTTTCTGGGCATTGTGTAACCACACACAACACTGCTAGGCATAACTAACTCTCAATAAAAGATCAACGCCCTACCATAAACTTCAACTAGACCTATTAAAATAGACAAGCCCAATGGAGGCGATTCACCAAAACCCATTAATTTATAAGGCTTTGATACTGCATTAGATATTTTTTTTATTTAACCCAGACTTTTTAGCTCAAACCAGCCCAAATATTTAAAATGAATTTCTTAATAATAAGTGTTTTGAAGATCATTTTACAACATTACAATACTATTAGCTTATAATAAAAATAGATGATAATATTTATAAATTACAATAATATTATAAAGTGAAACATAGACATCATATTTGCATTATATAATTTCAACCATAAGAACAAAATGATATATCAAATTAAATAAGAAGAAACATTAGATTCCACATTCAGTTTCTTAATTATATATTTCATTGGGTTTGACTTTTTCAACAAAAATATAATAGAGAAAAATAATTTTTTCTCTATTGTATTTTTTTATAATAAAAAACTCAACTCAACCAAAATCAACTATTACCAATTCAAAATGAAAATGGTGATAATGAGCATCCCATAAAATAAAGAATTATGATCATATACAATCACAAATACAATTTACCATATAGAATTTCATCTGAATTTCAATCTATATCACCATTACTATTAATGGATGCAACATGTTAATATTCTTGATAGTGCTAAAGGTTTATATAGGAAGTGAAGTACAAATTAAGTAAAAGTCTTATATAAATAAATTTGACTTCACATCTAACTCAAACATAAGGCACTAGATCTACAAGTTTGGTTCAATTGGACATACCAAGTTGTAAAAAAGTTATATATTAATATAAAATGATATATATTTTAAAAAAGATTAAATATATTAAAATTTAAATATTTATTTTTGATATTATACGAGTCAGCCTGCCACAAGCCATAGCCCGCTTAGGACATGTTTGGGCTACAATTTAATATTTATAAATTGTACTAGGTTTTTTAGACCAGTCCAATTTAGCCTGAACCCTATGCAGCTAATCCAAACCCATCTAGGTAACCATTTTGACAGGTGTAGCTTCAACCAAAGACCAAAAATGACATCATTAAACAGATATCTAGACATTAAAATATCCTGCATCCAGTACAAAAGAAAATTCCAAAAACTAAGACAGACATGTCCTTAGATAAATATATTTTTTACCACTTTTTGTGCCCATTCAGACACTGATGCAGTCCAAAGTCATCTGTTACCATCTTAAGAGTTGAATTTTGTTGTACCCAAGCTGCGCTCTGGCTTAGATTCAGTTCTGACATAGGTGAGTCCACGAGCTGTAGGCGCAGCAGTAGTGCCAGTATTCAAAGATGAACCGTTGTCAGACATGATACCCTGAGCATCCCGCCTCCATTGCATGCTCCTGGCACCCACTTTAATTGGGGGCCGAGGTCTATATGCACCAGGAATTCCTCTTGGAAAGGGAGGTCTGGAAAACCTGGCAGAAGAAAATGGAGATCCCCTAACAATGCGCGGCCATGGCATGGTTGGAGCTGGTTCTTGAGGTGCAGCACTTTTCATAGCAACCTGCAGTGTAGTAATTTGCAAAAGGATTTACTTTACCAATGTTGTCTTTTAACCTTTGAAGTGATAAAAGTATAAAGAGCAATTCTTTTTTTGAGCAAGATCAATCTCACAGGATATAATACCAAGAACTTCTCCATTTTGATTCAATGTGTAAGTCAGAGGGTAAGGGCGCAGTAAAAAAATTCATTTTGCTGGTTTAAGCCACAGAATTCAAAATCCTAAATCTTCTTATTGAAATCTAAAAAGGTATATCCAACACATTCAACAATCCCAATTTACAAGTTATTCAGGTCTTACTAGTACAAAGATACACATTCCAACTTCAAGATTAGGATATATAGTACCCCCAATTAACCAACAAAAAACCATAATTTGATGACAAATATATTAAATTATTAATAGTAATTCTAAAAAATTTCATCCTCGGGCCTCTAAAAAACTAAAGAAAGAACATAGAAAAGGAGAACATATATTTAATGAACTACTGAAGTACCAAGCAGTGATCAGTACCTTAAGAATCCGAGACATGAAAGACGTGCCATCCAGAGATAATGCATTATCTGCAGCTTCCTTTTGCATGAACTCGACATAAGCTGCTCTGTTTAAGTAAACATGAATCAGTAAAGTCATAAACAAAATGTACTGAACATATAATAGCATTACAAACTTCTTAAACAGCTTACCCTTTTGGTTGCCCTGTTGCTGCATCAGTAACTATAACCACTTTTAACACTTCTCCAAATTTGTTAAAATGCCGAGACACACCATCTTTGGTAGCAGCAAAATGAACCTGTGACAACAAATACAGGGCAACTTCAGAAATCAAACAAATTCTACCCACCCCTGTAGCCTTCCCATCCCACCAAGTACAAAGAAGTAAGATTTATTACATTGCTAACAAAAATGGTTCTGGAATCAGCATCTTCAGAAGGATAAGCAGCAAGACTTGAACCTGAGAACATAAAAGATGCAATATATTACACACCTGATAATTTTACTGTCTTCAAGAGATATACAAAAAAATTGCATAGAATATAATACACAGCAAACTATTTTCACATCTCTCTTGGAAGCAAGAATATTTGCAAAAGATTTAGAACTCACCAGAAGTAGATAACTGTGCCTTGTTATTAGACTTTTTTGGAATTCCAGAAGCAGTATTTTCCTGTTAAGTATCATCGTAACAATGAAAATCATCTATAAGGTCAATAATGTGATATTTATTTCATTTTTAACAAAAACGGAAGTGAATTAAAAGTATGCATGCATAAACAACTTACATTCCCATTACTAATTTTCAGAGTGTTGGTATTCTCCTTCACCAGTCGCAAGCCAGACATGGGGCCTCCTGTTACACTTTCTAAAGTTTTACGATCATCAAATTCTACAACCTCTCTTGGTCCCTGGTATTGTGATGGCTTCCATGTATTTACATTCACAGAAATATTCACTATCTTGCGAGAAGCATTAGGTGCAGCAGAAGGTTGCTCCTGTTCTCGATTTTGATTTAGATGCATGCTGTCACAAGCATTTTTTGCTACACTATACTGCACCATTAGTGAATCATCATTCCTATTCCCGCCAGAGGAGCTGAACTGAGAAGCTCCGATCACCCTACGACCCATTACATCAACAACATCAAACCCTCCATTGTCTGAAGTAGAATCAGAAGGAAACCCAGTTTCGTGTTCCATTGTAGTCATACTTGCAGCATATTGCCCAGCGTAATCAGTCCTTCGAAGATACTTTGATTGGTTTTGCTCCTGATTTTGGTCATTATCTTCGAGTTGGCTGTTATCATATGATGGATTCATACCAATACCATGACTGAGTCGGTCAAAAACACATCCTGAAGATTTGGATTTTATAACATCTTCAGCAGCTTCAGCCACAGCCTTAATCACTGTAGCCATTGGATTTGGAACCCTAGAAGTAGGCTGCACTCGCTGAGGATGTTCAACCACAGATGAATCACCAGAGGATGCAGAAACTACAGAACGAAGACGCTTCAAGGAGGGCTCCACTGATGATCCCGGATTGGATGGCCTTGAAGTAGCCACTGCATCTCTCATTGCAAACTGAAGCAGCCGTCGAGGAGCAACATTATTTACTTCTGAAATTGCATCCCTCTGTTGAAGTTACTCGGTTAGATATTGAAAGAAAAGGATCACACAATATTCTGTCATCTTATAAGTAAAAGTGCAAATATGAAGAGGAAAATAAGGCTAACAGGGAAAATAACACCGAGTTGCAATTTTATCTACATAAGGATAACAATTGACTCCCTAAGTTATTGGATCAAAGAAAGAGGAGCCTAAAATCAGAGATAAATGAGTATAGATAAAACATATGATCCCAAATTAATGCAGTCATTTCTCTACACATATTACGTCAATCCTAGCAATTTTTCCATAATGAGAGAATATAATTTTACCAGCTAGTGAAATAAAATAATTAAAGCACTGCAAACATAATCAGGCAAGTATTCTAGATGCTCAAACCTTTGTCCTCTGCGGTTCATCAGCTCGGTTCCTTTTCCTCTGAGTTGGAGGTTTTGGAGATGAGGACCGCAGAACAGAGTTTACTTTAGGTTGGGATTTTTCCTCCAAATTAGTATTGTCAACCTTAGAGTTTTGAATCGGAGTTGGTTCAGCTTCTACCCTCACCAATCCTTTCCAATCTTTGTTACGCCGACTTCTAGATAACTTATTAGACTCAACTCTTTCTGACTGTAAACTTGAATGCTTAAAACCATCACCTCCAGCTTGAATCTCTGATATAAGCTTTTTTTTCGGTGCTTCAATCTTTAATTCTTTAGGTTGTACATACAAATCTAAATGCAAATCCAGATAATGCCATAGCCTGTTAACAAGACGCACACACGAATGAGCACATAGAATCATGGTTGTATGAACTATATTGCTTGCAATTAAATTAACCTTAAAGTTATCAACCAAAAAGAGACTAAAATTACCAGGATACAAAAGAATCAGTGTTATCCCCCAAAAACACATTTAACTCATTCCTTGCTTGTGCTTTGCGCTTACCATTCCTCAGTAACACAATAACATATTCCTGTGATTGCATAAGGAGAACATAAGTTAACTCAATAAAGTCAAAAATCTAAATATCACATAGTAATGTACGTGCTACCTAATTCCTCAAAATACAACATATCCACTATTAAAATAAAATAAAAACAAAGATACCATAATCCTCATTGAACTACATATATGTACAGAAACTATTATCATAAAAATGGATCACATGCGTTAAAGAAATTCTGAAGACAGAAAACAGCCTACAAGAGAACCAACTGTAATTTACATATTATAACTGGACACTCAACATCCGTAAAGCAACTAAGCCTTATTGAAGTAGGTGAGATCTAACAAAACACAATTTCAGCAAATCATAAATAAACATGTAAGCCTTTTTTAGTGGGTATCTCCTAAAACTTTCTATGGTCTTCCTCTACCTACTTCAATATAACCCTTCCATTTATATACTTTTCACACTAGAGTCTGGAGGCTCTAGTAACCTTGCCCACAGATGAAAAAAACCCCTAAGTTAAGTTTCTCATCTCTTAAATAGGTGCAACCTGAACTTTCTCCCAAATACATTCATTCCAAAATCATAATCTTATCTTTTCTTGGATGTCCATTGTCCACTATTCCATGATTCCATCTCAGCATTCTTATCCCAGCCACACTTGTTATATGCTCTTGTTGACACTCACACTGCCAAAACTCACAAACCATAAAGCATCAGTGGTCTTATAGTTGCCCCGTAGAGTTTTTCTGAGTTCGAGTGGCAATTTGTGATTGTGATCACCATTTTATTAACAATCATTACCAAAGATACCAACAGAAGTTCAAATTATGGTCCAAAACCAAGCTGAATCCAACTTGGTCACCTCACTCAATTATGGACACTAGAGTTCAAAAGCTGAATTCTAATGCTCTTCATTGGTTACTCTTTTCTATAAAACCAGACAACATCAAGTACCATCACTGAGACTGGAAATAAGGACTCTCCTAGTGTAAAAAACATTTCAATAATTTCTGAAAGCACAAACAAACAATTGTTTATCTGAATCATCCACTTCAATTTTCTTTTTTAGCAACAGTTCTTTGACTACGCACTAAATCAAGTCAATTCCTCTAAAGGTTGTATGTTCACCAATCTGCATTCTCAACTTCACATCTCTAACAGATATAATTCATCCAAAAGTCACTTAAAATTTTCAAAATATAAACATGTGTGACTGTATTAGATATTACACATGCAATGCACCTGCCAAGCATGTGTGCATTACATAAGCCATACAAATACAACATCTGCAGGGCAATCAGGCAAGAAATCAAAATTCAAAATCACACAATATTATGCATTGTAACCTGCAATAGACTTTCAAACAGAGTGCACATGATAGCCTACACTTCTATTTCCATAAATGCCCCTTTACTTTTATTCAATAACCCCAAAACATTTATCTTATTATCTCCACTACACCCCTAAATATACATTCCACAATCATTTCTAGGCACATTTCATTGATATTTTCCTAAACAAATCCTTCAACATTAATCAATTCACATCATTAAGAACATTCAACAATCTACAAAATGCATCATAGAACAGTATTGATTCATAACCCACATACCACAAGAGTTTCATCAGTGTAATCCCCCATGAATTCCTTGAGCTTCTCCATCACAATCTCCCTCAGCTTCGCCGCTCCATCGGCGCTGAAATTCATCTTGAATGTCCGATCGTTGTCCCGATCAACGCTCTCCATCTCCGATTCCAATAAAAAAATAATTAAAAAACCCTAAAGATGAATCTCCCTCTATGATCTACCAAAATCACGATGCTATAGAAACCCTAATAACTCGTCAAAATCTGGCGCGAAAGAATCAGAAGAGTGAGGAAGATGAATCGGGAAAGTTAGAGAGAAAATTATGGCACAGTCATTGAATAAAACCGTTCGAGACTCCGTCTTCGCGAGGATGCCGAAGACAGAGATAGGGAGAGAGGAGAGAGATTGAGAGAGAGATGAGAGATAGAGAGAACCTAATATAGTCTCAGTCGGTTAGTGTAACCGTACCATTAAGATTGGCGCAAATCTAAAGCTCAGAGAAGATTGTATTTTTTTTTCATACTATACAATGAGCTTATGTTGATGTGAAAGTTAATGTTAATGTTAGTATAACAAGAGATAATTAATATCCACAAGGAGATAATTTATCTTCTTATACTAAGAGATACTTTATTCTCATTTATTTATTTAGCACGAATAAAGATATATGCACGGCTGGTAAGATTTTTATATATCACTAGTGTGTACAGGCACTTCGTGTCTGCTGGTTAATATTGCATGGTACTATGTATTTAATTTTTATATATTTTATTTTTTATAATTAGAATATATTTGTTGTATTCGGTGTACTTTATATTACATTTTTTATGTGTTTATGATAAGTTTAGTTTAAGGTGAGAGATGTGGTTAATTAATGTGTTGATGGTGGTTAATTAGAATTATATAGTTTTTTTGTAAAAATTAAATAATGTGAAAAGAAAAATAGGAAGTGAAAATTATACCATTGTGGAAGTTATACCATGTTTTACCTTTATATATAGTATAGATTAATTTATTATTCACGGTTGATTCCCAATTATCATTTATTTTTAAAAATAATACAAGTGAATGAATTGTGAATAATGTAGGGATGATATATAAATCGTAATACTGATAACACATAAATATTTTTTTGTTACTACTAAGGCTATCTCCTTACTCTTTTTGGTAAGGAACTAATATTTTCAGAATTCGTGGATGGCTCTTCGAGCAAGTATTGCTCCTAAGAATTGAACTCTTAAACTATTGGTCATCATAAATATTACACTCTTTATTTATTAGTTTTTTTACTAAAACTTATTTTTAGGTTTTAATATGGTGTTTTAATAAAATAAAGTGTCATTATTTATTTTAGATTTTGTTTTGAATTTATTTCTCTAACAAAATAATGTATTAATTTAGTTATTTAGCATTCTAATACTAATAAGGCGTTTTTCTAGTGGTATAAGGTATCACTGGTCTTCAAGTTTGAGGATTCGATTTCTGAGAATGGCACTTGTTAGAAGGAGCAGCCACGAAAACCGAAAGGAATTAATTCCTTACCAAATAAGTGAAAGGATACCCTTAGTCATAGCCAAAAAAATATAAGTTTCTCAATTTTACCATTATACCTTACAATGCTAATTAGATTTATACTAGAATGTGTCTAATTTGACATATACTGATTTCTTGTCTTGGAATATGCATTTTCTGATGGGATATATTGGCTCATATCATTTTCTCACATGAAGACAATGGTATTTTTCAGATTAAATCTAAACAACATTGTTATGATAAAAATGTTAAATTGACAAAATTAGAAAAATAAAGGATTAAATTAACTCATTATTTTCTCACATGATCAAGTTGGAACTTAAAAATAAGATAGAGAACTAGATTGATGCTTTATATAACAAACTTAAAACCTTTAAAGGACAAAATTAGTGTTTTAGACTTCCTTTTTAAAATGAAAAGGAAATAGTGCCCATGAGAGCAACCATATACAATATTATGTTTTTTTAACATGTTATGATATATGTTCTACACAGTTTAAGAGATTAAAATCTACACATCATCAGTGTAAAGTTTTTTATATTGTTAACATATCATCCATTATTGATTTAGATTACTTTTGTTTGAGAATCAATAATGATTAACATATAAATAATGGATGATTTATTGACAATGTAAAACTACTTATATTCTCAATATATACATACTAAATCTTTGGTTTAATAAGCTAATTATACATCCTTCAAGTAAGATTTTATCAATATGAAATAATTTAAGCTATGAGCATTTTTGCTTTTGTGGATTCCTATTCAGCTGAGGCTACATGGAAGAATCTCATTAGCTTTATACCTTCTAATGTTGGGGTTAGTCCCCTAATCCTAAGCATGTTATCATTGAGACATGATCATTTAATCTTTAGATCCATGTATAATATTGGCTTAAAAGAAAAAGAGAATGATGTGGCAAAAGAAGTGGCTATGATGAAACCTTCTTGTGGCCAAGTAAAATGAGTGGCTATAGTGTAACCTCTTTTGTAGCCAATGAGAAGAAGAGGTTGTGGTGGAGCATCTTT
>NC_032013.1:17653726-17667916 GCF_001865875.1 Lupinus angustifolius | reverse complement strand
GTGAGAGTGATATTGGGTGTACTTGGGTTTTGGGAAGTGAGTGAAACACTTGAGTGAACTTGTAATTCTCTTTTATCATAGTGATAATATCATTGTTGCTCTTCAACCGTGGACGTAGGCAAATTGCTGAACCACGTTAATTTCTCGGTGTCATTTTCTCTATTTTATTTTCTCCATATGTCTTCCGCATCAACAATTATCATGCTCTAACTTTAAAAGGATAGGAACCCTTTAGGGAGTAAAGGTTCATTTTGATTTGTAGTATCAGATCAACTCTAATATTTATCTTCATCATTAAATCCTTTTAAGTAAATCTTTCAATCATGTCAAGCTCTCGAGAATAATAATCATCATCTAATCCATTAGACTTTGTTGACCCAAACCTCAATCTCGATTCAATTGACTCAACGACATTCTAATTATTTAACTCATAGAATATTAGCACCCAATGTATATGTATATGTATGTATTGGGTGCCAATATTTTATGAGTTAGATAATTCGAATGTCATTGAGATAATGAGTGAGAAGAAGTTCGGGGTCTAGTGAAAAGGTCGAGATAATGAGTGTTGAAGTTTATCCGCCCTACGTAGGGTAGATATGTAATAAGTTTTGGGTCATATATGTAATGTTTAAATGTGTTTAGAGTCATTATTTTAAGTAGTTAGATTAAAGTGATCTACTTCAAGTAAGGTATATGATTGTAGACATAATTGTCATGAAAATTATTGTACAGATAAGTCTTATTTCTACTTTTATGATTGACAGAATTGGAGATACGAAATCAAGTAGCATCACTTTGCATGAAAGGGTATATGCTTCTTGTAAATAAAGGATTATGGTCCACAATTGTAGAACAACAATAAGAACCACAACATACATGCAAAACAAGTTATTCTCTTCATCACATTAGAGGAGATAATAAGACTAATAGTTGTCTACAATCGGATACATGGACCAAAGGCATAGAGTTGGTATACACATGACAAGGATGATATGAAGTTCATTTACCATATTCTCAATAAATATATTAAGACATGTTTCCTCTCTAGTTTTTAGATCTTTTTTGATGATTTGACATGAAAGATCTTGACTATATATTATGATAGTATTCATCATCTTTAATATGAATTATATATTTTTAAATATAAAGTCTCCCATTAAAGTTTTTTCCTACAAGATAAACCTCAACACTCATTTGATAGGGAAAACTCGAAGATCCAAGAGCTTATGACTTCTTTTATGGCAAGCATGAAGTATTTGTTGGTTGTGGCTGATATTTCAGTTACCTGTAAAAGGTATCATTATTCTTCAAGTAGAGAACCTCAAGAGGACCCCTTAGTTAAGTGCAAGGTGTTAGCTCATGACTAGAGGACTAAGGTCCACATTCCAAGTAGTACACAAACTATAGAAACATTGTTGAATTCCTGTTCTCGTGTAGCGCTTTGCCGCTCCCAACGTGAAAAAAGGATGAGGCGTGGTTAGCGAAACATAATAAAAAGAGGCACATGTGAGACAAATGAAAATATCCAACATCATGAACTTCAAGGTATCTTCAATGCTAAGAAAATTTTCTATGATCACCTTCAGCCAAGAAGGCATTAAAAGATATTTGTGAATTTGAAAGGAATTATTCCATCACACAAGCCCTGGAAAATTAGCAACAGATTAAGGAGAAAAATACCCATCACAAAATAATGAAAAATATGAAGTGGTGAAATAAGTTGTCAGTTAGAGATGGATTTCCTAGAATTTTTTGAGAGGGAAATATTGCTAGAGTATAATATTTATACACAGTTATTATATCATTTATAATTTATTTGTATTAATTCTTTGAATAGTCAGTGATGATTAAATATGAATGAGGATGATGCATTGATAGTATATAAAACTCATCCATTGTCGCTACATACATTTTTTTCTCATATTCTGTTGGAACATTGTTTGTTGAAAGCCATTGGTGAGAACTTTTGGGTGCGCTAAAAAACTCTCAAGTCCTACGTAGAAGAGTTTTGGAAGGAAAAAAAACAATTCTCAAGTCCCACATAGGAGAGATGAATAACTTGGAAAAAAATCATGTTATAAACAAAATACTTATCCCTTCCTATTTACTTCAAGTTGAATGTGCTTTCATTCAACTTTTTCCTCCTCCCTCATATTTTCTGCCGATGCATTTCCAAAAAACTTCTTCCTTTTCTTTCCGTGACACTAAGAATTGACACAAGCATCCAAATTGTGGAAATTTTGAGAACTGACATTGGTAGTCAGTATTAATGGAAAAGAATTTGCATGAGTAGCATTATTGTGAGAATTTCGAGAATTGACATTGGTAGTCATATTGTGGTGGGTGTATTCGAGATCGGTTCTTACAGTGTAGTAAGAATTTGATAACAGAGATATGAATTGTTTTATCTTAGAGACGGTGTGGTTGATAGTCTGCTTGCACATTTTGTGCAGTGTCACGAAACATCTTAAAGGGAGCGACGTGATCGTGACTCAGCCAGTAAATATTATTTTGTCTCATTTATAATTGTTGCAAGCTACGGTAACAACGATTTTAAGATGATTTTATTACAATGACATTCGTAGATAATATTACTGGACTGAACAACATTGACCTTAACAGATCATTTCTGTTTGATGGGGCTAACTTCAAACGGTGGCAACATAAGATGAAAATTTTCCTCACTGTAAGAAAAATTGCACACATTCTGAAAATCGATGTTCGAGTGCTGCCGAAAAAAGCTGAAAAAGAGGAAAGGGACAAATTAACTATTGATATAGCTCTTTGGAATAAAAGTGATTACTTGTATAAAAACTTCATTTTGAATGGGTTGTCTGATGATCTCTAAGATTACCACAACTAATATAATTCTACCAAATTAATTTGGTATGCACTTGAAAAGAAATGTGATACTGAGGAAACTGAGACTAAAAAATATGTTATTAGCCACTACCTCAAGTATCAAATGAGTGATAATAAATCAATAGATTCTCAGTCCAATGAGATACATAGAATTGTTCATGAAATCATTTCTAATAGTATACCCCATAGAGAGTTAAACTCACAAAGCCTATGAATGTGTATTCGTTGGGTATGATGTAAACAGCAAGGCGTATAGGTTTTATAACCTTAATGTAAAAGTGATCATTGAGTCTAAACGATATTGATTTCAATGAAAAAGAATGTTTGAACATGGTTTGTTTAAACCATTAGTAGAAACTTTTGGGTGTGAAATCAAAAAAACACTCAAGTCCCACATAGAAAAGTTTTGAAGAAAAAAATAAGTCTCAAGTCCCACATTGGAGAAAAGAGGAACGTGGAAAAAAATCTCATGTTATAAATAGAGGCATTCTCCCCTCATTATAACTTGCTCCAAGTTGAATGGGTTTTCATTCAACTTTTTCTTTCTCCCTCATATTTTCCGCCGATGCATTTCCAACAAATTTCTCCCCCTTTCTTTCTATGGCACTAAGAATTGGCACAGGCAGCCAAATTGTTTCAGTATCGTGGGAAGAGAATTGGCACGAGTAGCCATATTGTGGGTATTTCGAGAATTGGCACTGTTAGTCATATTGTGGGAATTTTGAGAATTGGCACTAGTAGCCATATTGTGGTGGGTGTATTCGAGATCGGTTCTTACAGTGCAGTAAGAAATCGATATCAGAGATCTGAGCTGTTTTATCCTAGAGACAGCGTGGTTGATAGTCTGCTTGCACATTTTGGACAGTGCCACGAAACGTCTTAATGAGAGTGACCTGATAGTGACTCAGTCAGTAACGATTATTTTGTACCATTTAGAATTGTTGCAAGCTACGGTGACAACAAAGAAATTCTCTTTTAAATTGAGGAATAGTGGGGGCACATCAACTAATCACATACATGATTATATAGTCTATATGTTGAAGGAGAATCCATCAACTCTCCAAGAAGTTTTGATTTCTTTGTATGCTGATTTATGGCAAGAAGTCATAAATGATATGATGAACTATCCATAATCTAACAAGAAACAGACTATTTTTGCTCAATCCACTATGGAAGTTTAGATGATAGAACTAGCAACAGTTAGTGAAGAAGCAAGTTGGTTGAGAAGTTTGCTTGCAGAGATTCCTCTGTGGGAAAAATCGATGTTGGCTATGTTGATCCCAAGTTGAATGCGCTTTCATTCAAATTTTTCATCATCCTCATATTTTCCGCCGATGTATTTTCGACAAACTTTTCTCCTTTTCTTTCTATGGCACTAAGAATTGGCACAGATAACCAAATTGTGGGAATTTCGAAGACTGACAGTGGTAGTCAATATTGAGGGAAAAGAATTGGCACGGGTAGCCATATTGTGGGCATTTCAAGAACTAACATTGTTAATCATATTATGGGAAAAGAATTGGCACAGATAGCCATATTGTGAGAATTTCTAGAATTGACATTGGTAGTCATATTGTGGGAATTTCGAGAATTGACATTGGTAGCCATATTGTGATGGGTGTATTCGAGATTGGTTCTTATAGTGCAGTAAAAATTCAATAACAGAGATATGAGTTGTTTTATTATGGGGATGACGTGGTTGATAGTTTGCTTGTACATTTTAGGCAGTCTACGAAACGTCTTAAAGAGAGCGACATGGTCGTGATTCAACTAATAAGTATTATTTCATGTCATTTATAATTGTTGCAAGTTACGATAACAACATATTCATCTTGCTAATCCAGTGCAAAAGGTGTAATTATGATTTCTCGAGGGCACATTCTCTCAATAAACCCTCTCCAATTACAAACTACTCACAATATTGGAGTTGATCTTCTTGAGAGCCTTAGCTTCTCTACACATTCATATTGGTATTGGAAATGCTTTGTTGGTCAAGTGTGTGTTCCTTTTCAACATGTTGTTTGGTCTTAATCTTGAATGGCTTGACCGTGAGTATTTTTACATCATTTGTGCTTTAAGGTCATAAAATGGTGCAAGGTTTTATTGATAAAAAATGACTCACAGCATAGATGTCCTAGTATATATACATTTCATGATTTTACAAAGAGATGAAGATCTTATAATAGTGGAAAATGTTGATATGGTTGAATTCTCATAACTTAACACATGTATATCAACACTTATCCTTTAGTGCATTGAAAGGCATAAGTGAACTAGGGACTTTAAGGTTTTAAGGCATGATGAATGGTTATTCTGTCAAGATATTGTTATATAGTGGAAATTCAGATAATTTTATGCAGCTAAAAGTTGCACCATTTCTGAATTTTATAGTGGAACTTGTACCTAGATTTCAGGTCATAGTTGTCAATGGTCATTCTATGGTTGTCGAAGGCATTATATACCCGACTTAATGGTTGGATTTTAGGGATATAAATTGCAAGTGCATGTGTATTTACTGCCTATGGCAAAGGCTAATTTAATTATGGGAGCAACTTAGTTAACAGTCTTTGGACCTCATGTTGTTGATTATAATTCATTAGCTTTCAAACTCTTCCTCAATGGCCAATTTATTACCATATTGGAGATAAACCCCAACTACCACAAGCAAACAATTTCATCACCTCAAAAAGAATGGATCAAATAGACGCAATTGATGAATTGTTAATAGTATAATTACAAGAATGCAATGTTAGCTAAGATAATTTTTTTGAATTTACCCATAATATGGTACCAAAACTGGCCTTACTACTTCAAAATACAAAGATCATTTCATAACTTTCATGGAAGGGAGTAACCCAATCAACGTTAATTTTTTTAGATATGCTCACAATTAGGGGTGAGTATGGACCATATTGAATCAGGTAAGACTTGTCTCTTACCCAATAATGAATGTTGAATTGTTGATTAGTTTTTCTTTAACCTGAACCCGACTCTAAACTCAAAGGCTAACCTCTGACCATGAATATCGACTAGGATAGCTTTTGATATTACTTATTATTATGGATATGTAATTTGACATATGAAATGATATATGTATATATTTTGATGATCATTTACATATATGATGAAAAAATTATAGAATCATTGATATATGAAACGATATACACATTAGAGAAATAAATTATTTATACAAAAGTGTCCTAAATAACTAGCAAAAACAATTGTAAGAACACGATTGAAAATATGAAATTATATTAATCAATAAGTCGTTACAACAAAATGCACTATCTACTTTAAGTTAAAGATATGTCATTATTTTGTACACAATTGAATAGACACATACAAACATCACTAATGAGTGATCATAGGACGGGTCGGGTCGAATCATTTTTGTCCCTTACCTAGACCTAAATGTGTCAATGTCTAATTTTTTAACCTAAACTCGCCCTTTGACCCGATGAAACCCGACCATATTCGAGTCGAGTCATGGTTGGGCCAAATCGGTGAGCAGATAAGGTCAGGTCCTACTCACTCATACTCACAATAAAAAAATAAGATCGAATAAATGGTGAGTGATATGTTGCAAGAAGATGTTATACAACCTAGCACTAGTTCATTCTCATTACATATTCTATTAGTGAAAAAGAAAGATGATTCATAGAGGTGTTGATGAATGATTAAATGAACTATTCCATGCTAATTTTTTATCTAAATTGGACTTGAGGTTTGGTTATTACCAAATAATGGTTAAACGTGAAGATAAGCACAAGAGTTGTTGGAATTTATTGAAAGAATGATTATTTGAATTGAAATAAAAAAATTCATTAGTCTCACTTTGCTTGGAGGAGGGAAGTTGAAAGGCTTTATAAGCCTTAAGTTGCGCCTCAACATTCTTTTTAATAAAATATTTATTTATTTATTTATTTTTTTGGAGCCTTTTGGGCTTGGACCGTTTGTTGACCAAGTCAGCACACACATGCAACAAAGAAAGAGTCATTAAAGAGACATTGGAGGAGATCTCGGCCATTATGATAGAGCTGTTGGTAATAGAGTTGTTGGTGAAAGAGTCGTTAGAGAGCTGTTGGAGGTCTCATGCTATAAATAGAGGCTTCATTCCCTCATTATAATTTGCACTAAATTGAAGGTGTTTACCTCTCAACTTCTCTTTCTCCCCCCTTATATTTTGCCGATGCATTTTCGGCAATCTTCTCCCTCTTTCTTTCTGTAACATTTGAGAATTGGCACAAACAGCTAAAGTAGGAATTTCTAGAACTGACATTGGTAGTCAATATTGTGGAAAAAGAATTGGCACTGGTAGTCATACTGTGGATGTATTTGAGAGTGATTCTTATAGTGCAATAAGAAATCGTATAACAGAGAACTGAGCTATTTTATCCTTAGGACAACATGGTTGATAGTCTGCTTGCATAATTTTAGCAATACTATAAAACATCTTAAAGAGAGTGACCTGATCGTGACTCAATTAGTAACGTCATGCCATTCAAAATTGTTGCGAGCTATGATAACAACAAAAGTGCGTTCAGAATACATAAAGGACATTATAAGTGGTTGGTCATGTCATTTGGCCTAACTAATGCACCAACTACATTTCAACAATTACCAAATCAAACATTCAAAAATTACTAAGAAAGTGTGTCATGGTATTATTTTTATGGGATCTTGGTTTATAGACCAAGCTAGTCTTCTCATTTGTAGGATCTAGAGGTAATTTTGTAAACATTGTAGTCCAATATTATTGTGCCCCGATTTTGGATTAAACATCAGTTACACGATTCAAGAGGAGAGAGAATGAAAATTTTACTTTCTTTCAAATAATTTGGAGTCACTACATTTTTTGTGGTCAAAACATAGAAAAATATTTGTATGTCAATTTAGAAATAGTGACCGTTGAACTAGATTTTTGAGAAGGCAAGTCGATTACATATCCGAGAATATATTAACACTTCATTCATTTGTATTAAAATCGTATTCTAACATAATTTATACCTTAAACGTGTTTGTTCATTTCTTTTATTTATTTACAAAGGACAAAAATATTTTTTTTATTTTTATATTTGACAATAACTTATATTCCTCCTACGTATCCTTAATTGTAATAGGAAAATGAAGACTATATTATTATGAGTAGAAAATTGTTTCATTGGTTGAATGTGTTTTAAGTGATATAAAAAATACAAGTGACTTAATATGACCATTCAAAGAATTGGTTGGGGAAAAAAGTGAAACATCACCTCATTTTCTCTATCCTATGTAATTATTATTTTTATATTTTTTATGGAAGATAAGTTTAAAGAACAAAAATATGTATCATTATCGTTCAAAGGATGAATTGACAAAAATGTGTTATTGATCACGATCATTCCTTCATCCTTAATATTATGTATTACAAAAAATATTTGCTCTTAATTATTGTAATTTGTTATTAATTATTCATTGTTACAAAAAATGATTTATCAATAATTGGTGATGTAGTATCAATTATATATTTAAAATCATTGTTTCAATATTTAGATTGGTGATGTAGTAACAAAAAACGTAGGTTAGTATATTGCCAAAATATGACAAGAAAAATGATTAGATTGGTTTGGTGGTGCTTTAGCATCTGAGTTTGAACAAGCTATTGAGATAGTGATATTATTGCATCAAAGTCCACCAATATTGAATGATAATAACATTTTGATATCTGAGATCGACAATATTCTTTCGAGAAGATGTTTTATATCTTACTCCAACAATATCATAATTTTTCAATGTCCAAGTCTGACAAGGCCTTTGAAGATGTCTCAATGTCTAAGTTCAACAATATTATTACATTTTGACGTTTGCGTCTCACAATGCCTTTTGAGAAAATGTTATGATATTTAGGTTTAATAAAACTACAACATTTACATGTCTGAATCTAACAATGTCTTTGAGAGAATAATATCATTTAAAAAGTCAAAATAAGCAAGAGAACAAGTTTGTAATGTTTTTTCTAATAATAAATTTATTTATATTATCTAGGTCATCATATTTTATTTAATAAAAAAATTAGTAATCATATTTCTCTCCTATAACATGTTATTTGGGCTATGAATGAAAGGTGGAACTTGTTAACCACAACCATAAGTTCATGAAAAATTATTATAAAAAACATATAATTGGTAATTGTTGATCGCATGCATGATTTTGGAAAGAAAAAAAAATAAACGTGATTGTCATGCACAATTACTATATAAGGAAAAAATTAAATGAAATTCGTGAGTGTAATAATAACTCAAAAAATAGAGTATTTGTGCATAGACAATCACGTTTCATAGGTGCTTCCTTTTAAGTTATTATTACATGTGTGATAAAGCTTTTAAAAAATCATAGATGACAACCAAAATTCCTTTATAATTTTTACTTTAAGATATATGATAAATATTACTTTTCATCTATACTCTTATAGTCTTATATTTACTCATCTTTCCACACATATTTCTTCATTTAATTTTAATTTACATTACAGCATAAATTAAACAATGTTATTTTAATCATTATATTATTTAATATTATCTTAAAATATACAAATAACCTTGTAAAAAGATATAAAACAAATAAAGTAAAAAACACAATAAATATTGCATAAATCCGCACAATATTTACATTACTTAAATATCATATCAGAAAGCAGATTTCTATACTGAGATGATTGAATTGTAATCCTACTCTGACATTCACACGTCAGAAACAGCAAGACATGAATGAGAAAGATAAATAAAAGATATAAAGAAGAGATGCAAATTGAATCGAGAAAGGAAACCCCACTTGGACAAATTGGTAATTGTAGCCGCCATAAAATAAAATAAATACTTTAATTCCTTACGCGTCTTTCTAAGGCTCATATTCCATTACCATTAACAATCTCTTCATATACCTCGTTTTTCTCTCTCTCTTCCAAGCCCAAACTACTCTCATTTTTTCAAACAACCTTAGATTATGTCTCAAAAGACAGAAAAAGAAGAAACTGAATTCAAGGTTGTTCCTGAAACCATAACCACCTGTATCAACAATTGTGGCCTCACCGGTAACCCTACAACTAACAACATGTGTCAGAACTGCTTCACCGCCACCACGGTTACCAACGTAATCTCGCCTCCTTCTTCTAGATCTGTCACCGGAAACGGAGACGGTGTTGTTTCTTGTTCGCGGAAGAGATCTTATACGGAGCAACGTGATTGTGATGGAATTGAAGAAACGGCGCCGTGTGAGGTTAAGCGTGTTGTGAATAGGTGTTCAGGTTGTCGGAGGAAGGTTGGTCTCGCCGGATTTAGGTGCCGGTGCGGTGAGGTTTTTTGCGGCGAGCATCGATATTCTGATAGACATGATTGTAGCTATGATTACAAAGGTGCTGGTAAAGAAGCTATTGCTAGAGAGAACCCTGTGGTTAGAGCTGCAAAGATTGTTAAGGTTTGAATCTGAATAAGAAGAATCTCCAAGAGATTGATGGCATGATGAAAACGTCGTTGACCAGAACGAAATCGTTGACCAGTTTCTTTTCTTAGATTGGGTTTGAGGATTGAGGGAGTTTAATCCTTTTTATTTAATTTTTTCAGAATTTATATAGAAAAGGTTAATTAATTAGCTTAAGAGAGGTTTGTGTGAGGTTAGAGAGAGATGATGTTATCTTGATCAAAATTAAGAAAGCTTGTGTTCTATACTTCGATTATCATTTGATCATTTCTTTCTTTTCCTATAATTTTAATGCGTTTTTCTATTATGCGTGTTTGGAATAGTAAATTAATGTGAATATACGATCTTTATCATGGGTTATGATTATGATTCGGGCTCTAAATTATAATTACCCTTTAAAATAAATATTTGTTGGTGTTGAATGATAGAAATATATCTCATTTGTAAATTATTTATTAATAAACAAAGTTTCATTATTTAAATATATTTACTTTTCTGATTTTTATGTTGCAAGAGGATAAGAGGTGTTGTAAGAGAAAAATGTATATATTAAGAGTATAAGAATTTTTACAATGTAATTATAATATCTATTATTTATTTTCAATTATTATTGACTCTTAGATAAAAATATTATAAATATAGATAATTTATTGATTATGTATTGATCTTTATACTATTCTTTTATAGCTAGCATAAAATCTTCATGATTTAAAATATGTTTGATTAGGCTAATTTCTTAAAAAAGAAAAACAACTTTTTCATATGCTCTCAGCTATAGCGATTTTGTTAAGAAATTAATATGAACAATTATTGTTGTCCTTAATGTGATTATGGAACAAAGAATGCAGGGGTATAGGAAGTAAACTTGAAGGCGTGTTTGGGGGTATTGTTGTCATTTCAGTCGCACTAAATGACAGTGATGATTGAACATTGTGTGGGGTCCGCTGATTAGACATTTGACAATATATCGTGGGACTATAAAAGACGATATCTCGAGTTCGTGCGCGAGATATCGCGGCGGCGCGATTTATTTTCATCTTTTTATGACCGTCATTGTTGCCTTTTATGACCCAATGGGTTTTCGCCAGGTGTTTTTAGCATAAAGGTCTGTGATGTGTGACCGATATGAACCATGAATATTTTCTGTCTTTCTATTTGATTTTTTTAGTTATTATGAATTTTAAAATTTATATTTGGTATGTGAGAAAACATTTTTTTTGCCTAATGTTTACATATTGTCAATATAAATTTATACATTATTCATTTATTATTTAATAATTTTTTGAATAATCAATGAAAGAATCAATAATGATAAAATATAATGATATGTGATACAATAATATTATTATATTTCTTATTTATCGCATGATTTTTAAAATAGATACCTAAAGTTCATCACAAATGTTTTTAGTAAATCAATTGTGTCTTCCTTGGGTGGAATACATGGTATGATAATTTCATTACAAGTTAAGATAATTAAAAGTGTACAAAAAGTAGAATAATTATAATAGTACATACTAAAAACAATATAGTAAAAATAACAATGCTTAAAATGTGACTTTCTTATTTAGGCGTTTATATAATTTTAGACATATTTTTTGTTCTATCATTTTACTTTTTGCACAACCAAATAAGATGAAAGAAAAAAACATATAATTTTCTTTTCTTTTTTCTTTTAAATCAAACAACTAGTTTTTCACCTTACTTTTTACTTATTTTCATTCTTTCAACTTACTTTCCTTTCATTTTCCTATGTGAACCAAAGAGTGTAAATGAAAGTGACTTTTCAATGGCAGAATAAAAAGTAAATAATTTTAAAAAAAAAACCTACTTTATATACTTGAAAATTCTTAAGCTAATTCCTAAAAAATCCTAAAATGATCCTCAAATCTACGTTAATGAATCACTTTTTTTTATTTTTAAGACCTCTAATAAAATTATTTTGACACATGTTAGTAATATCTGAGGGCTAATTTGTATTTTTACTTTTTTCTATCATATTATTACATAAGAAAATTTAAAAGAATAAAAATCAATCTAAATTTTTAGCTCAAAAGTGGAGGAAAAGTTTGAGAATTTTTCGGCAGCCTTTGTAGGAATCGAGGGTTGTCATAGTCATAGTGCATGGTGAGTGGTTGATGGTGGAAGAGAGTTAAAGAAAGACTTCATATGCATATAAGATAGCCAATAAAAATTTGACAACAAATTAAATATTTAATTTTAATTAAAATTTAGTTATTAATTATAACAAAAAAAAAATACATTTGTCTTTAAATATGGCGTGTTATATATGTCTCTATGCAAGTTTTCTCTGGGAATTAATTGTTGGGAATCATAAAATTCTTTATGGAGAATCATAAAATTCAGAACTTTATGGAGAATAATAAAAATCAAAATATATGTTCTGATACCACTTGTTGGGAATTCCTTATGATTGGTGAAATACCAATCATAGGATCTTGAATCTTAAGATTCTCACATACATATATAAAACAAATGGTGCAGTGTCAGACTGGAATCCATGTTCATGGATGTACTCCTATGGTCTTCATTTTCTGAGATAGGTTTTGGTATGATGTCTTCCTCAACCAAATCTTTGATTCCTCTTGGGACTTACGTTTTCACTCTGATGGGGAGAGGAGAAAACTGATTTTTTATTTGGTGTGTTGGGGACCATAACCTTCCTTATGCGTTAACTTATAGGGTTCCTATTATCCCCTCTAGGTTAACCTAATGAGTATCCACTCATTAAGCCCATATTTGTTATCAGCTTTTAGAAATCTACGAGGTGCTAGTAATTAGATCACTTATAATGTAACCCCCAAAATAAAGAGTCGATATCATTGTATCAAATATATGATGTTCACCTTAATTAAATATTATAAATTTCTAACAATCTCTCACTTAGGCTTCATATATTCCTCATACAATTATATCACAGGTTCTTTAGGCGCGCATCCGTATGCTATTTACATTTAGCCTTCTCCTTAATACAATCATATACATCTTATATATCAACTATGGAACCACCGTGACTTTCATCACATGCAAGTGTGACTCGACCACGATGATCACCATATTAATATACTCAATGACATAGATCAAATATGGATGAGTGACATAGAAATTTCATACAATGTGATCTCAAACATGTCTATTTCCAAATGGCCTATCTTTATTCTTTAGTCAGATCAATCCAAAGTCTTTAATTGCAACACAATAGTTACAATGCACAATTTTTTAAAATGGTACAATAAACCATCAACTTTATTATGCATAAAAACTGTATATAACATCCAAAGTAACCCTAAGGAACAACACCGATATGAACAACATGCTCATGAAAGACTTTAGGTACCAAACCCTTAGTTAGTGGATCAACTAGCATAAAACTTGTTCTTATATGGTCTATGGAAATTTGTCCATTTTGAACATTTTCTTTAACAACTAGAAACTTTATGCCAATGAATTTTGACTTTGTAGAACTCCTATTATTGTTGGAGTAAAGAACCACTTTGTTGTCACAATACATCCTCAATGGTCTTGCAATACCATTGACCACACGTAAGCCAGTGACAAAATTATGCAACCATATGCCATGGTTTGATGTTTCAAAACAAGTCATGAACTCCGCAACCATTGTTGAAGGAGTTATAAGCGTCTTGTAACACCGCGAATTTTACGAGTTTGAATTATAAGATTTTACTAATATTTTCATTAATTATATATTCGAAAATGAATTTCTGGGAATTTTCGGTAAAGAATTAGACAAAACTCTAGTTGAGTTTTATTCTTGAAATTTTATTTCCAAATTTTTGGTAAATTTTGGTAATTTCTGGAGACAGTCGGTTCTGGACCACTGTCGGGGCC
>NC_032013.1:17651893-17653626 GCF_001865875.1 Lupinus angustifolius | reverse complement strand
TTTAAAGATGAATTGTCGCTTGGGCGACTTGTTCTCGCTTGAGCGAGAGATGCCCAGTTTTAAAATGGTATTGTTGATTGAATTTTCGCTTGACCGAAGGGTCCTCGCTTGGGCGAGAGACAGTGATTGTGTTTGACAATTTGAATTGATTGTTTGAGTATGTAATAACCCTAGTATGAGTATGTAATATAAACTACTTTGGTATAACACCGTAATTGAATTAAAAAGTAAAGTATTCAAGGTGTTGGAATTAAATAGTCAAACTCGGAAATTAATTTAAAAAAAAAAAGTAATCTGAGAAGGATGTATGATTTAGGGCGATGCCCAGAAAAGGATACGTGATACCACGGAGCGAGATCGTCTGACCGTAAGTGGCTTGGTCTGGGACCGTCCAGGGTGATTCAGCGATAGTCGTAGTGGTAGGGACGTTACCCTTTGAGTTATGATGTGAATTAGGGCACTGCCCAGAAAGGAACCCAGGATACCACGTAGCGAGATCGGCTGACCGTAAGAGGCTTGGTCTGGGACCGTCCAGAGTATTCAGTGATGGTCGTAGTGGTGGGATGTATTTCCTTTATATTACGTGTTAACGTAAGATCGGGACCCACAAGAAGCATTCCTGAGGGAGATGACTTAAGGTGGGCCGAGCATGGTAAATAATGATTAAAAAATTTAATCATCTAACTGCGGTTAGTGTTCATATGCATATGGTTAATAATGGAGTAGTGGAGAGGAAATTGACGGTATGACTTAGAGCACCGTGAAGTAAGCAGGGACGGCACTGATTGGACGGTGATTCGCCAACAATGTCTTGAGGGAGAGTCTGGGTGAGACGAGTCCCTTGTATTCCTGGGGAGGTACCCTGTTGGATCGAACAGTTCTCACAGGCCAAACTAGGCAATCTCTGACAACCCCTGGATTGCATTCGAGATCAATGAGAGGGATGCCCAGAAAGCGTTTGTACAACCTAGGTCCGGGTAGGACTGTTCCTGAGGGAACCGATCGATCTATTTTTAATTCCTTGCGAGGATATGTTATTTCGGGTGCGTACAAAGTGGCTTGGTATGGGACCTGTACTCTTGATTTGTTTCCGACTAGGTTATTGAGAGGATATTGGTGTAAGGTGAATGATCATGACATAGCATGCATATATTGCACTTGTGGAAGTGGATTCCCACATTGAGTTATAAACATCATGCATCATTAACATTATGCACATAATATTACTTGTGGTTATGATATTTGTTTATGAAATGTATGTTGATACATTATGGTTTATGTTGATAAGCGATGAGTTATGATGTCGGTTATAGATAATATATGCGTGTGTTATTATTTGGGGTTATGATCCCCACTTATGTGTTAATTAATTATAGTCATGATATTTTGTTGATAAATGATATATTGATAAATGGGAAATATGATATTGTTTAGGAATAAGTGTATTTACATTACATAGGTTGATTTGACAATTGTTTATGAGAACAATTGATGAGTTTGGTTATATTACTCATGTAAATTGGATAGTTGTTTACGAGAACAACTAATGAGTTATAATGTAACATGTTATATATATATATGAACTGTTTTTCATATCTGAGTGTAATATTCTGAGTAAGTCCACGCCGTCAATGAATTTACGTTCATTAGATGTCTTACTCTCTCTATTTCTCTTCTTTTCTATTGCTTGCTTTTCGGACGTGTACTCGTCAGGTAGACAGCTGTACTCGGAT
>NC_032013.1:17549725-17651793 GCF_001865875.1 Lupinus angustifolius | reverse complement strand
TGTTAGTGGCGATGGAGTTTCCGCCTTTTTTGATTTAGTTTGTATGAACTAAAGATGACTTAACCATTTATATGAATTGTGTTATTCAGGAAATTGTGAATCAGGTTAAGTTATCATTCGATAACGATAAGTTGATTTTCCGCATTTGAGTTACTTAAAGTGATATCCCGGAAAAGGAAGGTTTTAAAAGGAAACAATTTTATACATCCCCATTTCAAAAAAAAAAATTTACCCATTTTTCCGCAATGTTTTTGAGAAGTATTTTTCGGGGCGTTATACGTCTGTTTTGCAGACTTCCAAGAGATAGCACCTCCAGCCAATACAAACACATATCTAGAGGTGGAGTGTCTATTGTCTAGATATCCAACAAAATTAGAGTTAGAATGCCCAATGATCTCTAAATTCTCAGACCTTCATAAGTGAGCATGTACTCCTTTGTTCTCTTCAAGTAATGCATAACATGTTTGACTGCATTCTAATGATGCATTCCATGATTACTCAAATATCTTCCCAAAACTCCCACGAAAAATGCTATATCGGGACGTGTGCAAACTTGAGCATACATTAGACTTCCTACTGCAGATGCATAAAGAATCTTTTGCATCTCTAATCTTTCAGGTCATTTTTGGAACACTGTTCGAGACTAAACTTGTTTCCATTGGCTATAGGAGTATCCCCTAATCTTTTGCATCTATAATCTTTCAGGTCATTTTTGGAACACTGTTCGAGACTAAACTTGTTTCCATTAGCTATAGGAGTATCCCCTTAACATCCATCTGATGTAGCTCTAAATCAAAATGAGCTACTAGTTCCAATATTATTCTAAAAGAATCCTTCGTAGATACTGGAGAGAAGGTTTCTTTATAATCAATGCCTTCTTTTTGAGTGAAGCCTTTAGCTACTAGACGAGCTTTATATCTGTTAATATTACCCTTCGAATCCCTCTTGGTTTTAAATATCCATTTGCAACCAATAGGTTTCGCACCTTTAGGTAATTCGAGAAGATCCCAAACGTCATTATCATGCATAGACTTCATCTCATCCTTCATGGCATCGATCCACTTTTGAGAGTTAGAACTTTTCATGGCTTGAAAGAAGTTCAATGGATCATCTTTTGTTAACCCAATACCATCCTCGTGGTCTTGAAGAAATACAATATAATCATCAGGAATTGCACTTCTCCTCTCTCTATTGAATCTCCTTAATGACACTTCTACTTCTTAAGGTTGTTGAATTTGTTCTATAGGTACTTGTGGGAGAACCTCATTGTTGTCTTGTTCTGAAATATTGTCAAGGACAATATTATGAACATTATCTTCTATTACCGAATTTATTCCTTGAATGGTAATAGGCACAAGAACTTGCTCACTATCACTGACATGTTTTTCCTCAAAGACAACATTCCTTATGTTCTCTTCCTTCCCAAAATCAACTTCCGCAAGAAATATTGCATTTCACGTCTCAAAAAAAGAGTCTGGAAGTGGGATCATAAAATTTATAGCCCTGAGATCGTTCAACATAGCCAACAAAATAACAGCTAACAGTTCTAGAGTCCAGTTTTCTTTCATCCGATCTATAAGACCGCGCCTCAGTTGGACAACCCCAAATTTTCATGTGTTTCAAGCTTGGTCTTTTATTAAAACTCATATGTGGTTTTGTTAACTACTTTACTTTGCACCCTATTAAGGATGTAACTGTGGTCTTTAAAGCTTCCTTCAAAGATACTCTGGTAAGGAAGAATGACTAATCATACTTCTCACCATATCCTTAAGAGTTTGGTTTCGTCGCTCAGAAACACCATTTATGCTAGGTTTTCCTGACATAGTGTATTGCGGAACAATTCCACACTCTCTAAGGAAAAGTGCAAATGGCCCTGGACGTTGTTCTCCTGATCCATCATATTTGTCATAGTATTCACCATCACGATAAGATTTGATAGTCTTAATTTTCTTTCCAAGTTGAAGTTCAACTTCATCCTTGAAAGACTTTAAAACGTCCAAGGGTTGGGACTTCTTATGTATAAGATATATGTAGCTGTACCTATAGTAATCATCTATGAACGTAATAAAATAATATTGTCCATTCCAAGAAGCCATAGAAAAAGAACCACATATATTCGTATGTGTTAGTTCTAAGACATCTTTAGCTCTTTCAACACCTAATTTCCTTTTGTTTGTCTGTTTTCCCTTTATGCACTCAACACAGACCTCAAAGTCTGATAAATCTAAAGGGTCAAGAATTTCATCCGACACAAGTCTTTAAATTCTTTGTTTAGATATATGACCTAAACGCTTGTGCCATAAAAAAGTGCAAATGGCCCTGGACGTTGTTCTCCTGATCCATCATATTTGTCATAGTATTCACCATCACGATAAGATTTGATAGTCTTAATTTTCTTTCCAAGTTGAAGTTCAACTTCATCCTTGAAAGACTTTAAAACGTCCAAGGGTTGGGACTTCTTATGTATAAGATATATGTAGCTGTACCTATAGTAATCATCTATGAACGTAATAAAATAATATTGTCCATTCCAAGAAGCCATAGAAAAAGAACCACATATATTCGTATGTGTTAGTTCTAAGACATCTTTAGCTCTTTCAACACCTAATTTCCTTTTGTTTGTCTGTTTTCCCTTTATGCACTCAACACAAACTTCAAAGTCTGATAAATCTAAAGGGTCAAGAATTTCATCCAACACAAGTCTTTGAATTCTTTGTTTAGATATATGACCTAAATGCTTGTGCCATAAGGTGTCAGAATTCTCTTTTAATTTTCATTCTGTACCACGTGATTTGTTTGCAGTATTTCATTAGTGGAACTTGAAACATTAAGCATATATAGATTATCAATTAAAGAACCAGAACCAACAAGATTTGAATTCTGATATAGACTAACTTTATTATTTCCAAAAGAATAAGAAAAATCAAATTTGTCCAAGCTGGAAATACTAATTAAATTCTGCCTAAAAGACAGTACAACAAGTGTCTCAAATCAATCCAAATTAAAATCAGTTCTTAAACATAATCTAAATGTTTCAATAGCCTCAACTGCAACCTTTTTGCCGTCGCCCACAAAGATGAATCTTTCATCATCACTTGATTGTCGGCTGCACAAGCAATCCTGCATAGTGATATTAATGTGAGTAGTAGCACCAAAATCTACCCATCAAGTATCATTGAGTACAAAAGTCAAATTAATTTCATAACAAACAAGAGTGAGCAATTTACCATTCTTTACACTCCATGAGGCATATTTAGGACACTATTTCTTCATGTGTCCTGTTTCTTACAGAAGTAACAAATAAATTCATCATTACTCTTCAATTTCTTTTGCTGAGAATGCCCTTTCACAACACCATTATTGCTCTTTCTTTTCTTATTTTAAGGGGTTAAAGCCAAGCGAACAATTTTAGTCTTATCTCTCTGCAATCTCTCTTCCTCTTGCACACAATGAGATATAAGCTCATTAAGGGACCATTTGTCCTTCTAAGTGTTATAACTCACTTTGAATTGCATAGTGTGTAGGAAGAGAGATCAAAACCAAGTGCACGAGCAGGTCATCGAGGTTTTCTGCAATGGAAATGAGTTTCTCCACACGAAGTGCCAGATCCAAATCCATATAGCCGAGAATAATTTCTCATGACTTCCTTTCAGACCTTAAAGTTTTTTCCATTCAGTAATGGAATGTTACTGATTTGAGCAGAAAATTTTGTAGCATTGGTAAAAGACACTGAATCCACAGAACAAAGAATTAATAACATGTTCAAATCTAAACAAACAAGTCATGTAATATATATAAAAACAAGACATGTTCACATAATAGACTCGTCACAAGATACCTAGCACAACATCAATTTCTAGTCTTTGGACAGATAAATTAATTTGTAAGTGATACTCTCAATGTAATACTCAAATATTAACGATTAGTTCTGTCAAACAATAACATTTCTTTGGACCGACTATTATTCACATGAAAATGAAACTTTATAATTGTTATATATTTATCATCACAGATATGTTATTATTTGGCCAAATTGTGTCTTCATTTGGGCCAAACATAATTCGCATAAATAATCTCATACTCATATGTGTAATTTTAATTAATTTCTACAATAGAGGTTACTATGGCAACATATTGCATTAATTAATTCAAAATAATTATCAGATAAAAGAAAAACACAACATGGGTCAATTACAAAAAATAATAATCTTGGAATTGAAACCTTCATATTTGATATCTTTTATAATTATCAAACTAATCTCACAATATAATTTAAATCAATTATACTCATACATATTTTAAAACATATAAAGCATAACTAATATATATATTAGATTAGACCTGACAATATGAGTAACATATATATTCATATCAAAACATAACACTCAATTACATAAATTTGAAAGAAAAAGAAATGAACACCTGATAAAAAAAAGTAAACACTTGATACCCAATTACATAATATGAGTGTAGTAATGAACTTTGGAAATTCATGTTATTCTCACTATAGCAACTATATCAAGTGAACTCATAAGCATATAGGATAAAGCAAATTTGAATTTCTAATTTGCGCATCAACCTGCGCAAATTCATAAGCATATAGGTGGAGGAAAAAAATGTAGGTAGTGAATTTAACAATGCACATCATTACAAATAAATATATTAACACATATTCAACACTAGACATGAATTCCCAATTCAACACTGCACAATATATAGATTGAATTTAACAGAGAACATGTGTTGAATTCATTGAATTCAACATCGTTAAGATGTAACATAAATGGTCAATTTAGATATTCTCAATTTTCATAACATTAGAGCGAAAGGAAACAAAAAAATTCTCAAATTAAATTTAGGGTTCATACAAAAATTGGGAAAACACTCTTTATGGAGGATCATGAAATTTAGAAGATATGATATGATGCCACTTGTTGGGAATTCCTTATGATTGGTGAAATATCAATCCTAAGATCTTGAAACAAATGGTGCAGTGTCATACCTGAATCCATATTCCTGGATGTTCTCCTATGATCATTTTCTGAGATGGATTTTGGTATGACGGTCTTCCTCAACCAAATCATTGGTTCCTCTTGAGACTTGCGTTTTCACTCTGATGGGGAGAGGAGAAAACTGAATTTTGATTTGGTGTGTTGGGGATCATAACCTTCCTTATATGTTAACTTACATGGCTCTCATTATCCCTTATAGGTTAAACTCATGGATATCCATCCATTAAATTCATATCCATTATCAGCTTTTAGAAATCTATGGGGTGCCAATAATTAGATCACTTATAATGTAACCCCCGAAATAAATAGTTGATATCATTGTATCAAATATATGATGCTCACCTTAATTAGAACTTATAAATTTCTAACATTAATGACTAGGACTTGGTAAAGCACGGTAGTACATTTGTTGTCCCACTTTTTGTCGGGATAACATCTTATGTCCCACAATATTGTGTCGCTTTATATACCGTTTATATATGATTGATTAGAAAAATTGTTAATAATTAAATTTGTAACTTAAGTATTTTTTAATCAATCATAATCTATGATACATAGAATGACACAAAATGTGGGATAGACGATGTGCTCCTCTTTTTATACTACTTCGTGTAGTATACACTAACGGGATGAAAAAATGTATTCATGTTAAAATTGTGATCATTAAATTTTTTCTGACTAATATATGACATAAAATAATGGAACAACCTACATCTAAATCACACTGTCAAATAAGAGGCAGAATTCATTTATGCTTATATTACCAAATTCATATTGTTTGTCGAGGAATGGTTTTGTGAATTGTGAAGCAGATATCATCCTTAGATTTCTGTAAAATGTTAAACAAGTATGCAAGTAATAAAATGTTAAAAACATCAAATCCTAAGAGATAATTAAAAATTGTGTTGTCCATTCCAGCACTCCATAGAAATCAATGAAATCATCAATAAAACAATAATAAGAAGAGTAAATACTCAATTCAGTTATTTATCTTTGTGTTTGGATATTACCAGTTTAATCTCTTAAAAATTGAAAACCCAAAATAATCTCATAAATTTTAAATGTTGGTTAAAGTAGTCATTTTTAACATATTTTACTGTATTTGATATGAATTAATTTGTCTCTCAAAATGATTAATTTGAACGTTGAAATTTTTTAGGATCGTATTGGTTTTTCATTTTTCGAGGGACCAAATTAATAAGATTAAAAAACAAGATGAATGAAATAAATATTTATCATAATAACAGTAACCAAAATAATAATGAAATTGAGTTATGTACTTAGTGTATTTGAAGTAAAAGCTCGTCATAATATATCTTTGTTGCAAACCACATCTCTATTATACTCGAAGGTAAGCTTCAGAAAAACGATTTTTCTTATGCAAGAATGTTTCTCTACCATCTCTTTGCAGTAACATTACTCCACTATCTGTCATCCTCTTAAATAAAGCAAAGATAGTATACTTTTCTTGGTTTTATAACAACGACTCGATGTATTTAATGCATGTACAAAACGTTCGAAGTCAAAGATAAACATTCAAAGTCTCTCCTTCAAGCTTTGTTTGAGGAGCTGCAATATATTTGATTACCGCACCCAAAGATCTAAGGTTGAAATAAGGATACATTGTCCCAAACTATATCCTAAATTTTATCTTGTATTAATAACAATATGTCATCAATTAAAAAGTTATTATTATTTTTTTACTATAACATCGTTCGTAGAGACATGATTTAGGACGGCAAATATTTGCTCATATTGTTTACCCAACCATCATTAGATTGATCTACAATATTTACAAACAATGGATTTTGGAATTTTACAGAAGCTCTACTGTTTACAAAAGATGAACAGATGGATTTTTACAAAATAGAGCAAATTGCATGTAACTTCAATCTCAAACTCTCCTCTTTCCCTCAAAATTGGTCATGTCCTGTTCGATTTCTTTCCTGAAAATATTAACTGAAGCACTCCCTTGTTCCTTGTATGGTTTGGTTCATCTACTGCAATGAAAACCAATATTATTAATACCCTACCGGTCATCAAACTAATTAGGGTATTGGTTATAGTGATATATCGGTTCAATCGGTGGTTCACTAATTAAACTGCATACTGGCGAAATTAAATATACATATATAATTTATTAGCATTAATGTCGAAAAATCGATAAAAAAACCAATAATTTTTTTATTAAAAAATTAATCTTAAATAAAAATCAGCCGACATGACCGGTATAGTTCAATTGAAAATTGGCCGGTATGACAAACTTTGACAACTATGATTGCATGACCGATATAATTATTACAACGTACCAGTATAAAGACTGATTCACCAGTTTACGACTTAAACCGGCCTATATAAACTGGTTTTTATAACACTGCTAAAAACGAAAATAGACTAATAAAAACCGAATTAGACTATTAAACCAGTAGTATAGTCCTCATTCATTAATTATTGTATTCATGAACTGAGAAACTCGACGATTCAAAACAGAAGTTTCAAATTATGATTAATTAAAACCTAAAAAGGTTAAGTGTGCAAAAAAAAAAATACTGAAGTATGGAAAGATAATTGTGAAAGCATAGTTGAGCCTAAAGAGATTATGTGAGAAAAAATACATGGTATAACTTTGAAAAAATTGATAAAATCTTGATGGTATTGCCAAAGATTGGACGTAGCTTGAATATTTTAAAGCTTTATTCTTCACTTTCGGTGTGCTTAACCCTGTTGTCTAACCAGGGTTTAAGACAAAATTTTAAAATAACTTTTTAATGTGCTTTAAAACCTTCCAAGTGCCATTAATTATTTTTAAACTGTCAATTTTCTTAAGAAACATAATTTAAAGTTTCAAACTAATAGCAATTGTTTATTCCAAACATCTCTTTATTACTACAAACCATATCACAAAGACCAAGCCTTTATCCCACCAATTGAGATCAGCTATATAAATCAAATGATATCATAATGTTCTATTATTGACAAAGCATGGATCTCCAAGTATTTCTTAATCATTTCTCTTATGATTTCTATTGGTCTTCATTTGCCTCCGGAATTTGACTAGCTTCAATTTAATTTACTCTCCTTACGAGACTTCTACAATTTCCTACACACATGTCCAAACCACCTAAGACAGGATTCTAACATAGAAGAAACTCCAACTTTCTCACTAATCCATTGATTTCTAATCATATCTTGACTAATATCAAAGAAAAAAGCATAGATATCTACAATTTCTTTGACAATATAACATGTCAATTTCACAACAGACAATTGGTTGATAAATCCATGCTAAAGATAACCTAATATGTCCCTTACCACCCCATGTTCCAAGGCACTTCCCCCAAATTTTCAATGAGGATAAGAAAGTGTTAGAATGTATCTATTTAATGCTAGTAATAAATCCACAAGCAAATCATAGAGTAAATACAAAGCAGGGATCAAATAATATTTGGGTAACAAAACTGAGAGGTTTGATCATATAGAAAACTTGTACATATAAAAGTTGAAGTATTTTGTATTCACATTTCACACTTAAGCCCCATCAGGCTGAAGAAAGGGGTTCTCAATCTCATCTGTACCATCAGTTGGAGACACAAGCATCACAGCAGTTCCTCTACAAACCTGCAGTGCAAAAAAACAGTTAAATTCTAGAAGTAATAGTATCTCAAAAATTTAGTCAAAAGGGATTAAAAGGATCTAATGAAAAGAAGAGAACTACTTAAATGTGTGTTTGTTTTGGTCATGCTATGGGATTTAGGATTAGTGGCAATGTGCTTTTGTTTTTCGACTTTCAGTATATTTCATAATGCATTCTTTTAATAGATGCCTCTCTATTAAAAGGATTGCAAATGTATTGTAGAGTATAAAATTTCAAGTTTAGCTTACTTGAAAAGAAGGAAAACAACTTCTCACTCATGAGAATTGAGAAACACTCAACATGTCCAACCATCACAAAAATCTGCTAATCATCATTTTCTTTTAAAAGGGAGAGCACAACTAAGCAGTCTATATACATTTCTTTTCTTGCAACTCATCAACACACGGACAAATCGCCTAAAAATTCTCAAATTTGTACTTTTGTTTTGTTTATTGGAAGCCATGGAGAAAGAAAATGAGAAGAAAAATGTAGTTATTTGGAGTTACATCTATACTATGGCAAATGCTCAAATTCTCAATAGTGCTTTGTCTACAAACAAGACCTTTCCATGTGTTCTAATATACAAATGCTCATTTGACAAGCTACCTTACTAATTTCGATACATAAAACAGCTGTGACAAAATGAGTTCCCTTTTCTATATATTCTATCCAGTAGCTAATTAGGAAAAGCAAGTTTCTGAGAAATTGTCCAAACATCTATTCATGCCAGTTAATTTTCATCATTTGATGCTTAGGTGATAATTTATGTTCAGATAAAATTAGATGGCATAGAAAGAAACCTACAATTAAGCCAAGACTTCTCTTCTGATTGGTAGTTTTCAGTGGATCATCTGCATCTGCAACAAATAAAAATATCATGAATTTTGGTTATGAATTGAAATGAATATTTTTATGAATAAGATGTTATTATACGAATAAAAGATTAAAATTCAATTGTATCTTGTACAAACTGAATATTTTCTTTGCAAAAGAGTAATGACTTCTATAATAGTACATGTTTAGATTTAATGTACATATATGTCTGGATTCATTGAACAGGTTAATTCTATTAGGTTGACATATAATAAGTTATCCATAGTGTAACTGAGACACAGTTTCAGCATCACCATGCTTCTTTCGTGTCTCGTAACATGATGTCATAGTCTAACCAAGAGGCAACTAGCACTGCATATTCCCAACGACACACTGCCGTCTAGTGAAAAGTTTTTTTCTAACCAACTACACCTCAACTCACTCCATCAACCTTCCTTGTACTGACATTCTTCCAGCACCTTCTTTCCCATCCACCGCTGCTGTCGTCATTTCCAGCAGCATTTCCGGTCAACCACCCCACCAGCAACCTTGCCCATGTTCACATACTTGACCCTTAGAGACCCAGCAAAATGCCCTTTATCTTCAATGCACAGATCCACATGCACACTTTCCAGAGGTGTGCTTAGGCGCATTAGCCATCAGTCACTCACCAATTCTGGTTGCCATCTTCACCACCGGTCTCAACATGGTATCTATAATCTTCATTCGGACCATTTTCGCCAGTGTATCTGACATGTTCCATCTGCCACTGGTTATAGCTGACTAGCCATGGTCTCCTCTTTACAGGTCTGCCTCCACCTCTTCCAGATCAGCCCTGTGTTGATGAGTACACTTACTCAGATCCAATCAGGTATTTTGTGGTAGTTGTTTCCTACTATTATGTGCTTATTTATGGCCCAAACTGCTCCGATAGACATTGCCAAGACCTCCAACCAAGACAAGAGCATCTCAGGCTCACTGTGCAGACTTTTTAAAGTGTTTTGACCGTATGTCAGTCCCCAGGTTCCACTGCCTCTGTTGCACAAATTAATAATTCATTTGCTTGCCTCTCAATTACCATCTATTGGTATTTGGGTTTGTGATCCTGGTGTGTCTGACAACATCCTTGGTAACGAAACTCTTTTCTCAAAACTTTCTCGAATAGTTATTTTCCTAACGTCAGTTGAGCTAATGGTTCCAATTTACCATTCCAAGGGACTGGCACTATCCATCGCCTCACTTTTCCGTTCAGTTAATCGGTACTTTATGTTCTTGAGTTTCCCTTTACTTTGCTTTCCATTAGTCATTTGTTTTGGTCTCTTGATTGTATGATTCCCTTCAGTAAAGACTAATATCTTGTGAGGCCAGAATTCAAGACAAATAATTGGTCCCAGATGTGAGTCTCGTGGCCTCTATCAAGTATCAACTCTCCAATCCTTCTCGTGTTTGCTCTATCAATGATTCCTGTCTCACCATTCATGCATAACCAAGATGTCCTAGCCTTGCCAAACAACAAAACATATGGTCCAGTCTCCTTAAGTTCTTTCGTCTTCTTTGTGATTCCTTCCAGACTAGAAAAATTGGAGCCCAACCTCTCTATGTTGTCGAGACTTCCTTGTGAGTCATGTCAACCAAGGAAGCACAGTCCATTTCCGGATAGTGTATGGAACCAAACATCATCTTTTTGTTTTAGTAAATTATCATGTTTGGGTGATCTGAATAAATTGACCTCTATTATTTTGACCACAAAAGACAGAGAATGCTTTACCCTCACATTCAAAGGGTCGAAGGAAGGAAGGGACATTGATCAAGGCTTTATCCTTGAAGGTGATAGCAACCAAAAGGAAGCATCTCTACCCAATAACAATCATTTGATAAAGCCTCAACCTTAGACCACCCAAAAACGAAAACAAAAAAAGTGTAAAAACTGGAGAAAAACAACTCAAAAGAAGGGTGCTGGAGTTCTGGATGAAATGAGTAGGGATGGTTGATGATACGCTAGAGAAAAGGCTTGCAGAACGGAAGCTGTGCACGGCTCCATACACTGCATGCAGTCACCAAAGTTGACAGATGGGCAAAGGACAGACCAATTATAGAGTCGCCAGCTGATGAGCGTAGCTATAGTAGGATGAGTCATAGCACAACTTTTTGTCTTATATGCTGTTTAGTGGTCAATGCACAACAATGTAAAATATATATGATACCCTTTGATACGGTGGTAATGGTGGTGGGGTGGCTGCACCAATGGTGATGATTGTGATAATGGATATGATGGTGAGGATGATGATGATGGTGGCGGCAGCCGGCAGCTCACCGGAACCAAGGCACAAGTGGTAGTGAAAGTGGTGGTGAGGGAGAGGAGATAAGGGGCAAGTGATGAGTGTTCGGTCCTTTTATATTTTAGTATTATGGACAAAGTTTTATCCCATGGTTTAATGGGGGACAACAAAAGTGAGTTTTATGTTGTCCCTTGGACAAGTTTTGTCCACTACTCAAGTCACTTCAGAAATAAAAACGGGACAAACCTTTTTGGGTTGTGTTACTCTCCGACTAAGAAAAGATCCACTTATGAATACTATGTATTACTCGGGGGTCATCTAATATCGTGAAAGAGTATGAAACAAAATATGATTTCAAGATCAAATGACAAAACAAAATATGATTTCAAGATCAAATGACAAAACAAAATATCGAACCATGGCTTCAACTACTTGTGAACTCATTTGGTTGAAATAGCTACTTAAAGAGCTTCAACTCGGAGATATTATGCAAACGATGCTCGTTTGGGATAAACAAGTTGTCCTTCATATTGCCTCTAATCCTTCGGAGATATTATGAAAAATTGACTGATATTTTTTCACCAAGTCCTTCAGGGGTCATTGAATTAGTTATCTTTGTAACAATCTTGTGCATATGACCTATATGCTCTAATTCGACGAGAGTGTAGCATATGTAATTAGGGTACTACCTTGGATCTTAGCATTAGTGTTTAGATTCATTGTACATATAGTGTCTAGATTCACTGTATTAGATTAATAATATATTCAGTTATCAGTGGTGTAAAAGACACAGTTTCAGCAGCACTATGCTTCTCTTTTCTCCTTCTCAACAAATGCAAAAAACAAACATTCGTAAAGTTTTTAGGGTTATGTTACAAATCATTGGACTACTGCATCAAATACAGTTTAGATAACTACCAAAATGCTTGATCTCATATGATGCTGTTAGTGAGTTCATGCTGGAAAATTAATTATGAAATATTATTACTATTTCAGGTCCATTCACACACATATATCATTGAGTCACTAAATGTCAAAGCAAGGTGTTGGTAATATTTACCTCTTACAGACTCAACAGCTTCATCTAGAACAAGGTTCAGTAACTGATCATATCCCTTCAGAGTTCCTGTCACTGAAATACAGCATATTGAAATATGATGAAAAATATATACAAGATCTTAGAATATTACTTTTTATTTGACCAAAAGAAATTCTTAGAGATAAAAGAGGGACACTACAACAACCCAGAAGAAAAGAAATTATAAAACAATGAAAACATATATAAAATTAAAATATAAAGAACATGAGAAAAAAATGAAAAATGTATCAATGCAGTCAAATCTCTCGGTCACAGGGAAAATACAAAACAGAAGCCATATACACAATCCTATCCTATAGTGAATTTCAAGGGGAAAGACACCCTAAAGATGAAACATTAAGCTCCAATCATATGGTATCACCGAAGAGTCGTATGAAGTTGAAACTACCGCAACAATCTGATCCATATAAAAACACACCTAATGCACACTAAAAATCCCACAAAAATGTTGAATATGAAAGAAACAACCTACATTGCAAGTTTCAGAATTTCAACTACATATAACATTGTTAATATTCAAGGGTTCCTTCAAACATCTTCCGAAACGAATACCCGCGATTTAAATTAACATTATACAACTGATACAAGGGTTTCTAACTGAAATAATCATCCATAACTCAAAGGAATCAATAAAAATGCAGAAACATAAGAAACATGAAGGTGGGTCACCTTGTCTGCCACCACTAAGCTTGACTTGAACCCCTTTGTCCACAAATTTTGCTAAGTCCAGAACCGTTTCTTTTCTCCCAGACTGATCATACGATAAAACCCACAAAAGTGAGACTTTTTTCTCTCTTTTTGTGTGTGGTTTTGCAGAAGCTGAACATTGAAAAGTGATTAGTTGCAGAAAAAGAAACTTACCATGTCTCACTATAAGCTGCTTCTGTTGAACTTTTTCCAGGGTACTCAGAGAGAGAGAGAGAGAGAGAGAGAGGGATTGTTGGCTTGAAAGGAAGGGAAGGTTGGGGGATGGTTTTGCTTGAGGGCCGAGGGACCAATAGCCTTAACCTAAACCCAAATTTCAAATCCATAAAAAATGAGCATTATTTTTAGGGAAATCTAGATCTACTCATAATTCAAAATATGGAGTAATTGTTAAGTAGATTCCTTCTCTTGTTTTTATTAGGGTTTTGTTTGGTTGAAAGAAGATAAAGAAGGAAGGTGAGAATGAAAAATTGTGATAAATAGAGAGGATTTTCATATTGTTTGATAGGAGAGGGGAAAAAAGAAGGAAAATATAGATATAGATTTTTGAATGATATAAATATTTATAGAATAAAAAATTATGAAAGAGGTTAAACAGAATGGTAAAATAGGTTGTTTTTATCATTTCACTCTCCCTCTCACTTTCTTTTTATATGTGGAGAGAAAAAATTTTGGTGGTCCCAAGTACTTTTTATTTGTCTCGTCCATTACACTATTCTCAATCAAATGATATAATGATTTACTTTTCTAGACTAATATAGTCTTTTATATAAACATACATTGGTATGGTTCAACAAAGTGAATTTGTAGTTTTTCAAGTAGTTTGTAGTTTTTTAAATTAGTCATTAAGCTATTAGAATCCTTCGGTAAACAAAAAATGAAGGGAAATTGTAATTTTTAAAAAGGAGAATGTAGTGTTTAAAAGTCAATTTTTAGAAAACTGGTGTTTAGAAAATGAAAGGAACTTTTAATAATTGGTCTACTAATTGTACTTAGGGATGAGTATGGATTGGGTAAGGTTTGTCCCTTATCAGATCCTAAATATCGATCAGCTCAATCTTTGAACCCGGACTAAACATGATTGAATATAATGCACGCCCATTTAGATAAAGTATTCTCAATATTATTATGAATATGTAATTTGATATATGAAATGATATGTGTATATATATTGTTAACCATGTATATATGATGAAAAATTTAGAGAATCAATAATAATTTCGACCAAAGAGTTGTCATTACTCTAATTATAATTGAATAGAGACACATCCAAACATGACGAGTGAGTAACCATGAGACAAGTCTAGGTCAAGTCATGTTTGTTTCTATCCGACCCTGATGAGACATGTCCCTATTTGGGCCCGATCATGATGGGCCAAACCAAGTAAACAGGTAGGGTCAAGTTCTGCTCACCCATAATTGTACATTTAAAATATATAAAATTACATTAGTTACCTCTTGCTAAAAAATCATATTATTATAAAAATATATAAATATGTACTTAAACTTGAAAACTCTCTTAGGTAAGCGCAATGACAGATCTAGGACAAGAATTAGGGGTGCAAGTTGCAATAAATGTAGTGTTATTAAATTCGATTGTACTTGCTCATCCAACCTAGAATGGACACCCAACTTGTTCGAGTTGCTCATTTGATCGGTTACGAACCAAAAACTAGTATGGATTCGTTCGATTTAGCTATTTTGTGATTAATTAAAACCGATAACTCGGTCTATCTAACCAGTTTCATCAACTGAACCAATAACGTTAAAATGACATCTTATGGGCAAAAAGAATCTAGTATTTTCAACTTACTTGTATTTATGTTTGTCAGTATCAAAATTTCGTTTGTTATTTCTTAGCTTATATTGTAACAAAACCTAATTTTTTAATTAAGTTTTAAACTTAAAAGTCTACTTTTGCTATAATCAAATTGTAAAAATTATGTTATTTGATTATGTTTCAACTTATTTGTAACATTTTATTATCATAAATCATTTTTCTTTGTTGTTTGATTAGTATTTTTGTAAACAATATTTTTAAAATTTGATTATAAAATTATTAAATAATATTAGGTATTATTATAAATCTTTAATAAGACAGCTCAGCGAAACAATATCGTTTCGATTTTGTAAAAAAAAATACGACATAAAATGGTGTCGTTTTGTGTCATATTCTTCTTCCTTTCTAGCTCCAAAAAAAACACTCATTTTAGTCACTCAAGACTTCTATAAGTATCATATTAGTCCATATCAGTAAACACATTTTTTTAAACCTAAACTAGGTTTCTTCACCTTAGATCTTCACTCCAAAATCAATTTTGTTCACAATAAAGTGGAGACAATTAAATTACTTTGGATTGAGTTCACAATTAAATGAAACTTCAACCAAGAGTTAACTTATCTCACAAACCAAAACAACCCTTGTACTGAAAAACTAAAGACAAGCTTTTTGTTGGGAGCTTGTCATGATTTGTAACTTCTAATAGTCTGATACACGCCTTTCAAGAATATGGAAATGTTGTTGGGACTAGGGTCTTATGATGGTGAAACTAGAAGATCGTGAGGTTATGGCTTCATTCACTTTTCAACAAAAGAAGAAATGGAATATGCCCTTGCTTCCTTGATTGATGTGATATTTTACTCATCATCTTTTCACTCCTATATTGATTATGCATATACTACACACTCTATTCAATCCATTCTTTATTATTGGTTGGAATTCACTTGAGATTCACAAATTTGGTATTAGAGAATGTATTAAAGAGAGAGTATAAAATAATGGGTTGCTACACAACTCCTGTATGTGTAATTATGAAACTATAATTATGTTGACTCTTCATAAACTTCAGGAACAAGAAGGATGGGAATGCATGTATACTTGATCGTATATTTAAAACTGATTTAAGGTGTACATCATATATTTAAAACTGATAATGGATATGAGCTTAATGAATGGATACTCAAACGGTTGGTCTACAGGGGATAATGGGAACCTTATAAGTTAACACATAAGGAACGGTTATGGTCCCCAAGACATCAAATCACAAATAGTTTTCACCTCAAAGGAATTAAGGATTTGGTTGAGGAAGACCATCATACTAAAATTCTCTCAAAATGTATATCAAATGAGTAGAATAGAGAACATGGATTCAAATATAACTTTGTATTCTTATTTTATATTATATGTGAGAATCATGATATTCAAGATCCTAGGATTGATATTTCACCATTCATGAGAAAATATATAACAAGTAGTATCACAACTTTAAGTTCTGAATTTTTATGGTTCTCCATTAAAGATGTTTTCCCCCAATTTTTTTATGAACCCTAATTTTTTAAACTTGAGGATTTTTATGCTTCCGCTATTGGTTATGAAAATTGGGTATTTATAAATAATTATGATAACTTTTATCTGTTTCCGCTTATTTAAATTATGAGTAATTTGTATTATGAATCATTGCAACATGTGTTGAAGTATATATTCAGATCTGTGCATGAATATTGCATTAACTTTTATGATTTTGTTATGTTATATGTATATTATATGTGCACTAAGGTCTTAGTGTTGGACATTGACTTTTGTTAATTCACAGTTTTTGCAATTTGTTAAAGTATATGTATAAGTTATATATATATATATATATATATACATCGGGGTATTATGCAATATGAATATCTGCATATATGTTATATATAATTATGGTTTGATCAAATATGTTCCTCTATATAGAATTTTAAATACTATACTTATTGTTTTCAATTCTTTTTTAATATGGTTATTGCATAAAACATGTACTTACCATCATCAACAATAAATATGTCATTCACCTTGTTTTAAGATACATAAATAAGGATTGAAGTTAAGTTATATATATTACGTTTAAGCTTAATACTTGTAATTAAATATATATTATTTATATATTATATTTTGGAAGTGCATGTATATATGTATGAAATAATTGACTAAATATATATAAAAGATATGGTCTTAATGTTTTAAAGTTGGACATGATTATATTCGATTTGGAATTTTTTTATAATAACTTTCATATATATTTTTATGCATTTAACTCTTGATCTATTATGTATTTGATTAAGATTGCGTCTATTTTTATGTGTTGATATATATGTAATATATTCTTTCTTTATTTGGAATTATATTGAGGGATTAAATTTGTTAATCATAAAATATATCAAATATGAAGGTTTTAATTCCAAGATTAAATTTTTTTATAATGGACCCATTTACTTTTTGTCTAGTAGTTATTTTTTAATTAATTGATGCAATATGATGCCAAAGTAACCTCTATTGTAGAAATTGATTAAAATTACACAGATGAACATGAGATTATTTATGCGAATTATGTTCGACCCAAAGGAAAACACAATTTGGCAAAATAATAACATACTTATGATGATAAATATGTAATAAATATAAAGTTTTTTTCATGTGAATAATAGTCGGTCCAAAGAAAGGCTATTGTTTGACATAACTAATTGTTAATATTTGATCATTACATTGAGAGTACCACTTACAAATTAATTTCTCTGTCTAAAGACTAGAAATTGATGTTGTGATAAGTCTATTATGTGAACATGTCTTGTTTTATGTATATTACATGACTTGTTTGTTTAAATGGTTGGCCCAAATTACAAACATACTTGTAGCAATAAATATGTCATAATCATATAGTTTTCCATATGAATAGTAAGTCGGTCCAAAGAAAGGTTTATTGTTTGACAAGACTGATTATCAATATTTGATTATTACACTGGACTGAATATTAATGTTGTGCTAGGTAACTCGTGATGTGCCCCATTATCATTTGAATTTAAGTATTAAAGTTGAATGTGAGTTTAATTGAAAGAATGATTATAATTTATTTTGTTATTTTACTAGTGTTGCAAATATTTCTGCTCAAATTAAGAACATCCAATTGTTGAATGGGACAAACTTCAAGGTTTGGAAGGCAACCGAAGAAATTATTCTTGAATGTATGGATTTAGATCTGACACTTCAAGTGGAGAAATTCATTTCTACTCTAGAAATCATCGATGAGATTAAAATTGAGAAATTGGAACACTCTAGCCGAATGCGTCTAATGATCATGAAACATTCTATTCTAGAAGCGTTTCGATGCTCTATTTCTAAGGGTCAGAGTGTAAGGAAGTTAGAAATAGAACCATACTTTGCCAAAAATAAAAATGCGGAGACGAGTAGCTTTTTGGCTAAACTCATCTCTAAGAAGTATATAGGCAAATGGAACATAAGTGAGTACATTATGGAGATGTCTGATCTCGCATTAAAACTCAAGTCACTTAAGTTAGAGTTTGGTGATAACTTGCTCATGCACTTAGTTTTGATCTCGCTTCCTACACACTTTGGGCAATTCAAAGTGAGTTATAACACTCAGAAGGACTATGTGCAAGAGGAAGAGAGACTGCATAGAGATAAGACTGAAAGTACTCACTTAGCTATAATCTCTCAGAATAAGAAAAGAAAGAACAATAAGGATGTCGTGAAAGGGCTAATTGTGTTTTTCTCAATGTGGAAATGTTCTGAAATACACTGTGCTAGGCAAACCTAGCATGAAGGGTGTTGTTGAGCGATTAAACCTAACTCTTAAGGATATAGTGAGAAGTATGACCAATCATTCTTCCTTGCTAGAGTCTCTTTGGGGGAAAGCTTTAAAGACCGCAATTTACATCCTTAATAGCATGTCAAGTAAAGTAGTTAACAAAACGTCATATAAGCTTTGGAGTAATAAAATATCAAGCTTTAAATAGTTGCACATTTGGGGTTTTCCAATTAAGGCCCAACCTTATAGGCCGCATGAAAGGAAACTAGACTCAAGAACTGTTAACTGTTATTTTGTTGGCTATGTTGAACACTCTCGAAGCTATAAATTTTATGATCCCATTTCAAGACTTTTTTTGGGACGAGAAATGCAAGATTTCTTGAGGAAGTTGATTTTGGGATGAATAGAACGTAAAGAATGTTGTCTTTGAGGAAGAACCTATCACTAATGTTGAACAAGTTCATGTGCCTATTGCCATTTAAGGGACAACTTCAGTATTAGGAGATAATGTTCAGAATATTGTTCCTGGCAATATTCTAGAACAAGACAACAATGAGGTTCTCCCTCAAGTACTTATAGAACAAATTCGACAACCTCAAGAAGTAGAAGTGTCATTAAGGAGATCCACTAAGGGGAGAAGAAGTGTAATTCCTAATGATTATATTGTCTTTCTTCAAGAATATGAGGATGGCATCAGGTTAATAGATGATTATCCATTGAACTTCTGTCAAGCCATGAAAAGTTCTAACTCTCAAAAGTGGATCGATGCCATGAAGGATGAGATGAAGTCTATGCATGATAATGACGTTTGGGATCTTGTCGAATTACCTAAAGGTGCGAAACCTATTGGTTGCAAATGAATATTTAAAACCAAGAGGGATTCAAAGGGTAATATTAACAAATATAAAGCTCGTCTAGTAGCTAAAGGCTTCACTCAAAAAGAAGGCATTGATTATAAAGAAACCTTCTCTCCAGTATCTTCGAAGGATTCTTTTAGAATAATATTGGCACTAGTAGCTCGTTTTGATTTAGAGCTACGTCAGATAGATGTTAAGACTGTGTTTCTAAATGGTTACATTAAAGAAACGATCTATATGGTGCAACCAGAAAACTTTTTGTTAATTGACTCAAAATCAATGATATGCAAATTAAAGAAATCCATCTATTTCCTTAAACAAGCTTCTCGTCAATGGAATCACAAGTTTCATCAAATTATTACCTCGTATGGTTTTGAGGCAAATGAAGTTGATGATGGTGTATACCACAGATTTAGTGGGAGTAAATTTATATTTCTGGTATTATATGTCATACTGCTTGCGAACAGTGATGTGAGACTATTGCATGAGACCAAGAGATTTCTAACGAAGAAATTTCGAAATGAAAGATTTTGGATAAGCTTATTTTGTATTAGGTATTCATATACTAAGAGATCGTTCTCAAGGTATCCTAAGGTTGTCACAAGAAAGCTATGTAGATAAAGTCCTAGATATATTTGACATGAAAGACGGTAAACCAGGGGATACCCCTATAGCTAAGGGAGACAAGTTTAGTCTCGAACAGTGCCCCAACAATGACCTTGAAAGATACGAGATGTAAAGTATTCATCTGCACTAGGAAGTCTAATGTATGCTCAAGTTTGTACACATCCTGACATAGCATTTGTCATGAGAGTTTTTGAAAAGATAATTGAGCAATCCTGTAATGCATCACTGAAAGGCATTCAAACTAGTTATGTGTTACTTAAAGAGAACAAAGGAGTATATGTTCACTTATCGAAGGTCTGAGAATTTAGAGATCATTGGATACTCTGACTCTGATTTTGCTGGATGTCTAGACAGTAGATACTCCACCTCTGGATATGTGTTTGTATTGTGGCTGAAGGTGCTATCTCTTGGAAGTCTGCTAAACAGACGCTCATTGCTCCTTCAACTATGGTTGCGGAGTTCATGGTTTGTTTTGAAACATCAGACCATGACATATGGTTGCGGAAATTTTGTCAGTGGCTTACGTGTGGTTGACGGTACTAAAAGACCACCGAAAATTTATTGTGACACTAAGTCCATGGTTCTTAACTCCAACAATAATAAGAGTTCTACGAAGTCAAATTTTATTGTCATCAAGTTTCTTATTGTTAAAGAAAATGTTCAAAATAGACAAATTTCTATAGAACATATAAGGACAAATTTTATGCTAGCTAATCCACTGACTAATGATTTGGTACCTAAAGTCTTTCATGAGCATATTGCTCATATGAGTATTGCTCCTTACGATACATTAGTTTAGTGGGAGTCTATATATTTTATGATATACTTTGGACGTCATATATAATTTTATGCATAATAAAGTTGATGGTTTATTGTTCATTTTTGAAGGTGTGTATTGTAACTATTATGTTGCAATTAAAGACTTTGGATTGATCTCACTAAAAAATAAAGAATGACTAGTTGGAAATAGACATGTTTAAGATCACATTGCATGAAATTTCCATGTCACTCATCCATATTTGATCTATGTCATTAAGTATATCAATATGGTGATCATCGTAGTCAAGTCACGTTTGAATGTGATGAAGGTCACAGTGGTTCCATAGTTGATATATGAAATGGATCAGATTGTATTAAGGAGAAGTCTAAATATAAATAGCATACAAATGCGCGCCTAAAGAATATTTGATATAACTGTTTCATGAAAATATGAAGCACAAGTGGGAGATTGTTAGAAATTCATAATTTCTAAGTTAAAGTGGACATCATATATTTAATACAATTATATCAGCTATTTATTTTGGGTTACAAAACAATTGATCTAATTAATTATAACCTATAAGACTTCTAAAACTGATAACGGATATGGACTTCATGAGTGAATACTCAAACAGTTGGCCTATAGGGGATAATGAGAACCCTATAAGTTAGGAATAGTAATGGTCCCAAGAGACCAAATCACAAATAGTTTTCACCTCTTCCCATTTGAGAGAAAACGAAGGTCCCAAAAGGAATTAAGGATTTGGTTGACCATCATACCAAACCTCTCTCAAAAGATATATCAAAAGAGTATAATAGAGAACATGGATTCATGTATGACTTTGTATTATTGTTATATATTATGTGTGAGAATCACGATATCAAAATCCTAGGATTGATATTTCACATCATGAAATATTTAACAAAATGTTCACAAGGTTAATAGAAACTTGGGAAGCTCTATGATACACAACTGGTGTCAAAGAAATGAGAGCTGAATGTCTACATACCTATCATGATGTTCCTATTTCACTTTGCTGAAGAATTATTTTTTTCATTTCTTGTTGTCCATAAACTATTGAACCTAAAATTGCTGCTATATTTTCTGTTAACATTTCTGCTAATGCTAACAGTGATTATATGTCCCTCCCTTCTCGCTAAAGTCATACATTGTGTCAAGTAATCTAATCAATTATAATATTTGGCATGGAATAGTCAGAATAGTGAAATAAGCAACTTCAGAATACAAATTAGCTAGAGTTTCATTTAATTGTGAAATGAATGAAAAGTAACTTAATTGTATCGAGTTTATTGTGAACAAGTTTGATTTGGGGTGAAGATTTGAGGTGAAGAAAGCTGGTTTGGTATTCATAATTTTGTGTTTACCAATTGAGATCAATATGGTACTTACAAAAATACTGAGGGACTAAAATAAATGTTTTTTCTTAGACTTAGTAAGGGGGAAGAAGATGTGTCTTATTTTTAAATCGAAACGAGTCGTTTCACTAAGTAGGCAAAATTTGTCAGCATGTAATCTTTACACATGGTCATATCACCACTTAACGATACACATATACAAGTTCGTTTCGCTAAGTTGACAAAACTTGTCAGCATGTAATCTTTACACGTGGTCATATTACCACTTAACGATACACATATACAAGTCCATTAACGTTAATACAATCATCATTGAAGACTAAAATGATAATTTAAAATTATAAGGGACTAACTAGTTTAGATTGAAAAATATGAGACATTTAAATATGTAACTACTCTATAAACAATTAATTAAATTATAGAATTGGCAAAAATTTCCGCAGCCAGGATTTGAACCTGGAATTCAAGCTTAGAATTTACCAAAGAGCTACTGCGGACTCCTATTAATGTAGGAGGTTAATAAATTTGTAATTGAGATCGTGTGTTTCACTATGATGGCTCACTACATTGATAATTTTAATATAGAAGCTTAAGGCATGAAGGATGAAACCCATTCGAAAACTTCTTCTATCTTTAATTCCATAACACATAAGTTTATTAAACTTAGTGACACGTTTAGTATTCTTTTAGGCCATACAAGATTGCAGGTATAAAGTAAAGTGTTACAAGAAGCTTAAGCTTAACATCTATCTATACTATATATATAAAACTAAAATATGGTGTAACTTCTACGATTGTGTAATTTTTACTTCCTATTTTATCCTTTACATTGTTTAATTTTTACATAAAATCATATAATTTTAATTAGTCACCACCAACACATTAATTAATCACCACCAACACATTAATTAATCACATCTCTCACCTTAAACTATACATTATCACAAACATACAAAAATTATAATATAAAGTATACTAAATACAACAAATATATTCTAAATATGAAAAAATAAAATATATAAAAACTGAATATATAATACCATGCAATATTGACTGACAGACACGAAGTGTCTGTGCACACTAGTATTAATAAAATGTAAATAAATAAATATTAGGCATAAGAAATATGCAACTAAATAATATATATATATATACATATATATATATATATACACATATATATATATATATATTTTTTTTTGCCTTACATGTTTCAAAAATATCTTATCATGCGGCTAAATTCAAAGCAAAATGATATTACTTATATAGTTATACTAATTTCGTAAGTAATATGAAAGAGAATAATATCATACCAAGTTGGGAATAATCTCAAACATCACCTAAACCCATCCCAAAAAGAATGACAACTCTAATTTATATAACTCTAAGTCCATTCAATTACTTTTGAACAAAGATGAGTAATTGAAAAAGCCAAATCAAGAACACCATTGTCAACATGTTGGTCACAAGGACCAACAAAATCAACCTACCAAATATTAATATACAATTTGTTTTGGGTAATACTTTTGCTTTCACCCTATTTATCTTTTCACACTCCATGGTGTTTTAAAAATATGTTTCTTTTGTATAATCAATGCTATCTCCTCACTTTATATACAATTCTCTACCCATAGGTTGAAAAGATAGTTTTGATTATACAAAAAAAATTCAAAAGGCCATGGAGGGTTATATGAAAGTAGTGTATGGAACATATTTTCATATATGAAGTAATCAATTTGTGTGATATTTTATTTAAACAAAATGAACAATCAGATTTTTTTAGTTAGCAATAAAATCCTTTATATATGGGGAAATTATCCAAAATATAATGAGGTTAACTTTTATATTTGCTTTTTTTGTATAGGTAAGACTGGAACTCTATTTAAATAAGAGAACATGAATCTATATCATGGACTTGTTTAAATATATATTTATTTAATTGTTAATTATTAAAGGAATAAAATTATATATGTGTTTATTTTTATGTATTGCAAGAGTTTATATTGCTCATATGTACTCATGCGTGCAATAGAGAATCAAGGTTCACATAGTTCTAAGGTAAAAATGTGTCTTGTTTGTTGAGTGATATTTTATTATATATATAGATTAAAAGAGAAGAAACGACGCCAATCATAGTCCATCATCTCCACCTTGAGAGAGATGAATATAATCATATGTTTATTACTGTATTTCAAATTATGGAGAAAGAAAAAATGATATTAATTATGTTCATTATTGTATTTCATATGTTCATTAATGATTTAATTATTACTTATTTATATAAATAACGAAATAAAATGAATTAAATAATAAATGTGACATGTTTTGTGCTAGGAAACAATCGAACATATGGTGTGTCTGGATTAGCTGAGGCGATGTGGCTGGTGCAAAGGAGATAATGGCGCTGATAGACTTTGACGAATCAGGTAACGACATGTGGCATTATGCGGCATAGCTGGGGGACAAGGAGACAACCAGCAGTGACTAGATCATCACATTAGGACTTGTGGCATGTTGTGATTGGTGGCTTAGGAATGACGATACCAACTTTGTAATGATTATGTGATGATTGTGTCTACTGGTGCAATGATTGGTTTAAGTGCAACGACTCTCCAATTTGAGTGTGACACATGATGACGGCTAGTTAAAGATGACAGCGACTCCCTAAATAGAATGCGGCACGTGGTGGCTGGTAGGGGTGAGCAACACCCGACCTCATCCACTCACCTGGTGTAACCCGATTATGATTGGGTTCGAATAAGGTCGATTCTCAACAAGTTTAGGGCCGAGTTCGAGTTTAAAAATTAGACTCGATCAATATTTAAGATCAGGTAGGGACCAAACATGATCCGTCTAACTCGTTCCATGGTCACTCACTCATCATGTTTGTATGTGTCTCTATTCAAATATATACTAACTAATGACATCTTTTTGGTTGAAAGTATCATTGATTCTCTATTTTTCATCATATATACATGATTAATAATATATACATATCATTTTATATGTCAAATTACATATTCATAATAATAAATAAGCTTGATAATACTTTATCTATAATGAGTATGCATTATATTCAATCAAATCTAGGATCGGGTTCGGGTTTAAAGGCTGACCTGATTGATAATTAGGGTCAGGTTAGTTTTGAATCTAGGATCGGGTTAGCTTCGGATCTAGGTCAGTCCGTGTTCAAAAAATGATATGACCAACATTTAGGGTCGGGTAAGGACAAGTTTTAACCCGTCCTAACCCGACCCATGCTCACCTTTAATGGCTGGTCAAAGGCAGCGACACTCCTCGAAATAGAATATAACACGTAGTGGCGGCTAGTGAAGGTGACGACTCCACATTATGAATGTGACACGTGGGGGTGGCTGGTCAATGACATCTCTCCACTCTTGTTGTGACACGTGGCGGTGACTAGGATATTTTTCCTCATATTTGCACAAATCTAGAGGCACTTTTTCGAGAAATTCTTTTTTTTCTAGATTGATAACCTAGTTAGCCTAGTACCCTATTTATAGAAACAAATAAAAAAACTCACCCCTAAAACCTTGTAAACCAATTTTATCTTCAAGATTTTTTTTTTTCATTTTTTAAGGATCATACTCCTAACTAATTTTTACTTGGTTTATTTATTTATTTATTTAAAATTTGAAACGGATACTAGGAATACCCCTTTGTTTAATTTTTATTTAATTTATAAAATGAAATTCAACATGTAAAATTAATTAGCCTTTTTTATCATTTATTTATTTATAAAAATTTCGAAAATATTTTTTAATAATAAAATCATGATGTTACATTACTCAATTTTTTCCAAAAATAGCATGGGATTGTAGAAACTTGTTTTTTATTTTATTCTTATTATTTTTTAACACTCAAATAAAACCCATAGTGATTTTCTGGAATCTCTTATATTATTTTTTATTTTATTTCGAAAATATATGTTTATATTTTGAAACAATATTTTGATAGTAAAAAAATATATTTTGGCCTTTTTATGAACCTCACAAAACTGAATGTTCAGAAGTCCATATAAAATTGGTATAATTACATGAAGATGATACTATATTCATGAGAATTATGCCAACAATTATGTAGGTTAAATTATAAACCATAAATTTTTTACCATTATATTTTCATTAATTCTTACCAAAATTTGAAGAGTATTAGACTTATTGTGTATCAATTAGCTTTACTCTCATTCTTGTTGAATCTTCATCAAGTCTTCCTTATATCTCATCCTCGGAAGTAAGTTCTCGATCCTTCTTACACTAGAGAACTAGAACGTGACATTTTGTCACTTATCGAATATTTAATGAAATAAATTTTATCTATGATTTATTTATAAAGTATAATATATATGCAATGTCAGTAAGGATGACAATATAGGCTTGGCCCGTCAGCCCAACCTGTTTGTATTGACATTATTAGTAGGTTGAGTTGGAGATTTTAGCCTAAAAACTCATATTCAACCTGATTTAGAAGCCCGTTTTTTAGACGGACATGGAGGGTCGGGCTGGCCTGACGAGTCAGCGTTAAGAAAATGGGAGACCAGGAACATGTTTTAGGCTTTCAGTTTTGGGGTCAAAATCAAAACAAAGACACAGAGGAAAGCCACAATGTAATTATCATTTAGTTTGTGAAGGTAATTTATTGTTTTTCAATATAATTATCATTTATTTTTTAGTTAATTATTTTTATAAGCATATATTAATTCGATCATGTACATAAATGTATATGACGAATAAGATTTGAAAGACATTAATGATGACAATAATAGAAAAGTAGAGACATCTTCTTCTAACACAACATCTAATGTGTGAATACTCATTTTTGTCTGGCCCATGAAAAGTCCAATATACTTTTCAAAATATTAAAACTGATTTTTTATTTTAGGACTTATTTCAGATTTAAATAGGATATTTAAATGTACCGCTTGAATGTTTAAAAGAAAAAAGGATAAATAAATTTAAATTGTTAGACATAGGATAGATTTCTTTCAACCTATATTATTTTCAAAAAAATAATAAATAAAAAAATAATAAAAAGGAATTAAATTAAAATGGACCATAAAAAGCTTATAATCATTTTTTTCTAAAAAAAAGGTACGAATTTTATTATAAAATAAAAAAAAGATAATTAAACAGTTTTTTTTATTAATTTTTATAATTAAATTCAAATTTATAAAATAAGTGACATATTCTAAATATGTGTTTTAAATTCCAAATAAACAAATTTGTTTTTAAATTTTTCGAAAATATAATTTTAAAAAAATTAAAACATATTCAGATATAATTATTTATTATTTTTTCGGAATTTATAGAATATAAAAAGTAATTAAAATATATATAATTACGTTTAATAGGTTTTTTAAAAACAAAAAGTGAATAAAAAATAATAAAGAACACAAAGTTAAATTTGACTTGGTGGGTGGCATAACATCCCACAAAATATGGGTTAGTAGGTTAGTTGAGATTATGGTTGCTAGCAATTTATTAGATTAAGTTAGGGTTAAAAAGTATTAGAAATAGTGGGTTTGTGAAAAGGGTTTAAGAGCTCCAAAAATAAGTTAAGAAAAAACCAAAAAACAGAGAAAGAAACCAGAAAAAAGTAAGATAGAGGGAAAAAAATTCAAGAAAAAAGTGATTCGGTGCAGCTAACCTCACAGTGGGCATTGTGAATTCTTCTTTCAGCCAATCGCATGGCGCCATGTGGCATACTGGTCAACGAGTCTTTTTGACCACCAACAGCGGCCAGTCACCACTCGACACGTTGACAGGTGCACGACTGCAAGCGTGAACGCGTCACACGTGATCAAGCACCTCTTTGGCCAGCATGTGATCGGTGAGACCGTGTGTAACGGAGACACCATGCACACACTGATCAAACGGACACGATTGTGACACGTAGGGTGCACACCATCCCTCCATAAATGTGTCTGCAGCAAATCTAGTCTTCCCCAGGTTCCTATCCGATACGTGAAGGTGCATTGCAGACGAAATGCACCCTTCAGATGCAGCGAGTCCGGATCTGCTGTGTGTCACCTTTCCAGCAGCAAGTTTTCCAGCCACTCCTTGTGCGATACGTGGACGCCTACTTTGTTCCTTGTTGCGTTGTACCAAAACCAATCCACGTATATAATTTTAATATCTTCTTATTCTATAGGCATGTTTTATTTCACCTTTAATAATTTATTATTTTTTGAGACGGTAATAAAAATTCAAAATTTTATAAAATAAATATTAATTTTATTTATGCCTAAATATTAAAAACAAAAAGTGTAAATATCTATTTAATTTAACCACTAATCAAATACTTTTTATGGCTTATTTTTTTTATTTATTTTTTTCTCCTTACTATAATTAAATAAAAAATTGTCATTTGCACAAATTTAGAATATTGTCCTAATTTAAAATTATTTTTAATAAAGTTTGTGTGATTTGAAATAATTTAATATAACATTGTTTATAACAAAAAATATAACTTTTGGGATTAATCAAAGGATGGAGACAGATCATGGTAACATTTCTTGTCCTCATATCATCTTCGAACGGTCGCGTTAAGACGCTTCTTTTCATACGATTAATTCCTAAATCAATAACAAAAAACTAAAAAAATATATTATAATTATTTTGAAACCTCTTTAAAATAGGATGTGGTGCGAACATTAGTTTCTGTTGCTTCACTCTTTTAAGGAGTTAATCATTTTACCTACAAATCATTTTAAAATTAGAATTACGTAAGTCTTGATTTTCTAAAATGTTTAGGAATACGTAGGAGCAAGTAAACTTGTCAGACTTAAAAATAAAAAATAAATTTTATTTCTATAGAATTTAATTTTAAATAAATTAAGAGTATTTAAATCATACAATTGACAAGGGTACCGTTTAATTACGGACGGACGATGTGCTAATACCTTCCTCGATCTGTAATAAACTCCCAAGTCTGGATATCACAATCCAAAAGCTCAATGTGATTGGGCTTAAACATTTTTCTACATTTTTAACCACAAAATATAGTGGTGACTCAAAGTGGTTGCATAACCAAAAATCGGGGCACAACATAATGTTTAAAACTTAGGAGTTATAAGCTTTATTTTGAAGTATGAGTCTAAAAGTTTAAGACTTTGTTGGCTTATTGTTTAGTACTTACAAGTTTTAAATTAAGACGGTACGTTATTATGAAATAGTGGATTTTGGATTTTGGTTTGTGATTTTTTGTTTTAAAATACATTTATGAGGCGTTGTAATTATTTAATTTTGAAAATGTGATTGCGATTATTGCGTTGGTTATAATGTGTGTTATGAAAGAAAAAACGGGCCAACCCGCCAATCGTGCCAAATATGGGTTGAGCTAACCTTTTTGAGCCCTTTTAGCAATAAGGGTCGTGTCGAACCAACACATATTTTGGCGGGCCAAAGGCGGGTCGGGTAGGGGCCAGCTGACCCATATTGTCACCCATAATTGTCAGTGTAATAGTTTATACACAACCAATACATCATTCACAATTCTTTTGTATTATTTTTATGATAAAATATAAATGATAGATAATGGATTAACAGTGTATAAAACTCTTACGTTGTTAATGCATACATTTTTCTTCTTGTTTAAAACATTATTAAGAACAATGTTATTGATAGTGTACTATTTATCAAATCGGTCAGATTACTAATATAATGACATAGTGGTTCAAGTGATGATTTACTAATTAAAACACATATCAGTGAAGTTAGATATACATATATTTCCTACTAACATTAATGTTGAAAAGTTAATAAAAAAGATAATAATAATTTTTATTTATACATTTTGTTAAAACAAAAAATATATTACTTGATTGTAGACCATGTTTTTGAAGTATAAAAATGCATTAGTTGTATGTTTGATCTACATACCAACATTATGGTAAAAATATGTTACTTTTATTTAAAAATTTAGTGTTCACAACTCCAAATGAAATTGGTAAGATTAAATGAAAATCGGCCAGTATTACCAGTTTGATATGTTTTTATCAGTATAATTGCATGACCGGTATAATTGTTGTATCGTGTTGATATTGAGACAAATTCACCGGTTGAACCGACTAGCACGAAACAACTTTTATAACACTGGTTAAGAACACAAATATTGGTTCATGGATAATTTAGTTAGTTTTTAAAATATAGATAATAAAATACACTAACATCTCTTGAGTTTTAGTGAAATTACACAAACCACACATTTTCAAAACCTACATAAACCACCCCTAATTATATATAGATTACACTTACTACCATTGTAGGCGGGATAAATGTAATTTCTTAAACAAAAAATAGTCATACATGTAATTAAGTCAAACAAAAATATGATATATTGTGAAGACAAATACAAATAATATACATATATTTTCTACTAACATATTGAAAAGTTAATAAAGAAGACAATAATAATTTTTATTTATACATTTTGTTAAAACAAAAAATGTATTACTTGATTGTAGACCTTGTTTTTTGAAGTATAAAAATGCATTAGTTGTATGTTTGATCCCATACCAACATTTTGGTAACATTATGTTACTTCTATTAAAAAACTGAGTGTGCACAACTCCAAATAAAGTTGGTAAGATTGAATGAAAATTGCCACTATGACCAGTTTTGATATGTTTTTTATCAGTATAATTGCAGGATCAGTATAATTGTTGTATCGTGTTGATATTAAGACCAATTCATGGGTTGAACTGACTAGCATGAAACAGTTTTTGTAATACCAGTTAAGAATACAAATATTGGTTCATGGATAATTTAGTTAGTTAGTTTTTAAAATATAGATAATAAAATACACTAACACTCTCATGAGTTTTGGTGAAATTACTCAAATCAAACCTTTTCAAAACCTACACAAACCACCCGTAGTTATATATAGATTACACTTACTACTATTGTAAGTGAGATAAATATAATTTCTTAAACAAAAAATAGTGATACATGTAATTAAGTCAAACAAAAATATGATATATTATGAAGACAAATACAAATAATATAAGAGTTGATGTCTCTTACTCTATTCATTATTTCTTATTCATTACAAACTGAATTAATAATTTTAAGAAAATATTTAAATTACTCTTATATTATATTATAACTAACCAAAATAATAATAGACATCGACTTTTATACTATTTGAAATTATATTCATAATATATCATATTTTGTTTAACTTGATTAGACCTGTTACAATTTTTTATTTAATAAATTACACTTATTTTTTACTGGAGTAGTCAATATAATATAATATATATATATATATAATTAAGGGTGATTTGTAATTTTGTACCGATTTTAAGTTCACTATCTTACTTTTTATTCTAGTAAAAAAAAATTAGAACACATATTTACTTGAAAAATTCAAATTGAAGCTTCCAACCCAAAATGTGTGCATGAAATTACGATGCTTAGGTTGTTTCACGCAAAATTCAACGGTAGCACGTTACTATCACATCCATCGAAACCTTTGTTAACGTTCTTGTTCTATCCTCTCTTTCGTTCTTCTCCCAAGTGTTATTCTCTTGTTTCTGAAACCTCTCTTCAATTTCAACCCATTTCTTCATACCATTGTGACCCTCTTCTTTCTACTCTACTTGTTGCTTTGAAATCTTCATCTTCTGTCTCCTCCTGCAGGGTCATTCATGCCAGAGTGATCAAATCTCTTGATTACAGAGATGGGTTTATCGGTGATCAATTGGTTTCATGTTATATTAACATGGGTTCCAACCATGACGCGGAGAAGCTGTTTGATGAAATGCCCACCAAGGATTTTGTGTCATGGAACTCTTTGGTTTCTGGGTTTTCGAAAAGGGGACACCTTGGTAAGTGTATGAGTGTGTTTTTGATGATTAAATCTGAATTGGTGTTTGAGTTGAATGAGGTTACGGTAATATCTGTTATCTCGGCTTGTGCCTGTGCGAAAGCCAGTGATGAAGGTCAGTATATTCATTGTTGTGCAGTGAAATCGGGAATGATGTCGGAGGTGAAGGTCATTAATGCTCTTATTAATATGTATGGAAAGTTTGGTTGTATTGACTCTGCTTTTAGGCTGTTTTGGGAAATGCCCGAGCGGAATGTGGTATCATGGAATTCAATGGTGGCTGTTTGCACCCAAAATGGAATCCCTAACGAAGCCATTAATTATTTTAACATGATGAGGATGAATGGACTCTTTCCTGATGAAGCTACAATGGTAAGCTTGCTTCGAGCATTTGAAAATTTGCCCTTAGGAAGATTGGTAGAAGCTATACATGGTGTAATTTTCACTTGCGGTCTTAATAAAAATTTAACAATTGTGACCACCCTTTTGAACTTGTATTCGAAGTTAGGGAAGTTGATTGCTTCTCATAAGGTATTTACAGAGATAAGTAAGCCTGACAAAGTGGCTTGGACTGCAATGATTGCAGGCTATGCAATGCATGGACAAGGCAAAGAAGCAATAGAGTTCTTTGAAAGGACTGTAAGGGAAGGTATGGAGCCTGATCATGTTACTTTTACTCATTTATTAAGTGCTTGTAGCCATTCAGGGCTTGTTGAAGAAGGAAAGTACTATTTCCGAATGATGTCTGATGTTTACAGAGTTCAACCCCGTTTAGATCATTATTCATGCATGGTTGATCTTCTTGGCCGCTGTGGACTACTTAATGATGCTCATCACTTGATTAAGCACATGCCGTTAGAGCCAAATTCTGGAGTATGGGGTGCCCTTCTTGGTGCTTGTAGGGTTTATGGTAACATTAATTTGGGCAAGGAAGCTGCAGAAAATTTGATTGCATTAGATTCATCAGACCCTAGAAACTATATAATGCTTTGCAATATATATTCTGCTGCAGGTCTGTGGAGTGATGCATCAAAAGTGAGGGCTTTGATGAAGGCTAAAAATCTTAATAGAAACCCGGGATGCAGTTTTATTGAGCACGGGAATAAAATCTATCGTTTTGTGGTAGATGATTATTCTCACCCTGATTCAGACAAAATAAACAAGAAGTTGGAAGAGCTTATGAGAAAAATTCAGGAGGCTGGCTTTGTGTCAGAAACCGAATCCATTCTCCATGATGTTGATGAGGAGGTGAAAACAAAAATGATCAACAAGCATAGTGAGAAGATAGCTCTTGCATATGCACTTTTGGTTACTAGTGCTGATGTGCCAATAGTTATAGTAAAGAATCTTAGAATTTGCCGAGATTGCCATAACACTGCAAAATTTGTCTCATTGATAGAGAAGCGTGTTATCATTATCCGAGATTCAAAACGGTTTCATCACTTCTCAGATGGTTTATGTTCTTGTGGTGATTATTGGTAGTGGTCTCTGTTGGGGTTTGGCATCACCTGAATTACACTATCACTAGTCATAGCTCATAACAGTCCATGAGGTAATATGCTTGATAACTCTATAACATCAGCATAATTCCATTTTCGTATTCATATTCACTTCTTTGTTCCAACCTAAATGTACCTCATTTTTGTAGGTTTCTCGCGGAATACTACATGGGAAACTAACTTGAGATCTTTTAAATCAAAAGCAGATTCTTTTGGTAAAATTTCAATTAAAAACAATATAATGGGAATATTCAGCACACTCCTCTTAGGCATTATTTTATCTATGATAACCTGCTTTTGATACAATGTTATAATTACATACTCCTATTTACTTTTAACCTCTTCAAGAGAAAGTATTAGGAAAAAAAAGTTGTGAAGTATCAAGAGTCATCATTTGTAGACTATGAGCAACCAACTTTACCAGAGATTTGAAGTTTCTTTTTGTTTGATAAATGGTATATAAAGACCAATTTTCTTCCCGACTTATTAACATGTATAATGTGTCGCAGATGCTGAGCTATGTAGTTTCAGACATTAAAGACATGAGATGATGATTTTAGCAGCATGGTGAAGCATAAAGGTCCACCTGGAGGGTACTTTGAGGCTTTATTGGGCATACTTGGATATATGTACCCTCCTATACCATGTTTTAAATATTTAAATACTTTGAAGAAGAACCCCAAAGGAGCAATCTTCAATTGCAATGAATATTGCTTGCATTGAAAGGAGTTGAATGTAAGCAATATAGGAAGTTGGATGGTGATGTTCTTTTCAGTGCTGATGATAAAGAATTAGGGAACCTGATAGCACTGGTAAGCTGAATTTATTTTGTGAACATCATATGGTGTTTCTAGGCATCATATAAGTATATTTTTGAATGAGCTTTTTTTTCCCTTCTTGATAAGCAACGTTTTTTTTTACTGGAGGAGCGCAATAGCCGGAGTTTGAAAATGATATATGTCACTTTGTTGTGAGTGGAAGATTAGTATGAAGATTTAGTAGGAAAATATAATATTACTCTTAAACTACTATCTATACTCACGCTTGATGTCTCACAACTCAGTGATCTGAGTCTTGAGAACTATTTTGGAAAATGTTAATGTTTCATGAATAGCAATGCCTTTTAAAATCATACTAGTTTAAATCATCATATGCTTGGGAATGACGAAATATAGTAGATCATATTCTCAATAAATCTCTTAAATGTTGTAATGTGTAATATTGGAAAGACAAGTATAAATGAATTGTAAGAAATCATTTGAATGAAATTGACAAAATTTTAAATTTGAACAGCTAAACTACATTTTAAAATATTCCACAATAGACTACACTGATAATGCAGTTTTTATCAGGTTCTTCATTATTTTCTAAATATATTCTTAATCTTGCTTCACTCTTGTCCCTTGATAATGTCAAATATAATTGTCTATTGTGAAAATCAGACTAGATAACTATAAACTAACAGTAGAAAAAGTTAAACCTTAGGACTTCCTAAATGGCATGGAAAATGATAGTAGCACTAATCGAAATTATCTTCTTTGTATATCTTTTATATTATTGTTCCGCTTAAAACTTCTTCTTAAAATATGTCTTCATATCTTTCAAGAGTTCGGAAGAACTTCGACTCACACAAATAACAACATAAGTAGAAAATTAAGCACAGTTACATATTTCATATAAATACATAAGACAATAGAGGTATCATCAAATAATTGCAATAAATTTATCCATAATTGTAAAATAAGATCTCATATATATATATAAATCAAACAATGCATAACATAAAAATATAAATGTTAGTTTCGGAATCCTTATTATAATCAATATGCTTAATCTTTCCAGAATTTATCAGGTTGATATAATCCTTATGTTTTCTAGGATCTAGACTTTTCGTTTATTAGAACTTCTTGGTGGGTTTGAACTTACAAGTTCAAAATCCTTGCATTTTTTTTAAATTTAATACATCTTACATATCTACATTTTACATTATATGGTTCAAGCATCTTAAATCCTGTAGGGATATGCTTCATGCATTTTGTATCCAATAAATCCACTATAATTTTTTTGATAAAGAAAGAATATGTTAAACTGAGCATAATGTGTGTCAACCCAATGCAAAGAAAGATTAACCAATGATTTTTTTAATAGCGAAAGAAATACAGAGTTACGGATCGATACACCAAATTTAAAATCTAGTTTGAATTAAATCAAAAAGATAAATATAGATAGGCTCATTCTCTGAGAAAATTGAGTAATTCATGCACTTTGAGACTAATTAAATACCTAAAAGTACTTGCATATGTGATTGAAGAATGTCCTCACAAAATCAATATCAAATCCTTAATAACGATAATAATGGGTCTAGATAAGTTTGGGTAGTGTATTACCTAGATTCGTTATGTTGTATCATTTTTGGACATAGATCTGTTCCAGACTTGTGCTGATACCCGCTGAGTCTTCTATCCACGAGTCCTTGGGTACTTAGCGGATCTGCGGATACCCACAAACTAAACAATATTAAAAAATAATTGTGAGTAATTTATGTAATTATTTGTTTGTTTCTTACAATCTTATATGTTATTTGAGCAATTAAAAAGAAAGAAATTACAAAACATAATTTAAAATTTTAAACACAATTTAAATTTATTATTAAACACAACTCATTTTACTCAAAGAAATATAAAAAAAAGTGTTATGATTTAAGATTGATTTAGTAAGAACTATTAATCAACCTAATATTTATTACTCATATGTGTTGGAGATTTAGAAACCAATTCAGCTTGGTTTCTTCTAATGGCTTCAAGCCAGCGTGAATCAGAGAAGAAGAAGATGTTTAGAGAAAATGTTAAACATGAAGAAGAAGAATTAGAGATAAAAGTGAGAGAAGAAGAGTGTAAATTTCAATTGAATTAATCAACAAGATTACACACTTTCCTTTTATAGAAGTTCATAACAACTTAATTAGTTATGACTTTCTATGTTTAGTAAGTTTCCAACTAACTAAACTAACTATCACAAAAGCAATGAATTACAATCTTTAATACAAAAATCAACACTAGGTTTGGATTTATGATTTGAAAAGAAAGGAGAACATACCTTATTGAAGGGAATGAGTTGTGAGTAGTTGTAACACTCATTAGAAGCAAAGAACAAATGAAGAAGGTTTCTATGTCAAATGGATTAGTGGCTTTGGCTTAAGCAATTTCTAAGATTGATTATGTAGGGAAATTCTTACATATAACACGATGGGTAGGTAGAGTCAATAATTCTGTTACATGAAGACGGTGCCTTTTTGTAACAATACATTTGTAACCCAATTAAATGGTTTTATAAGAGTCGTACGATGACAATGATTTTTTTTAATTTCAAAATTTTATAAATATAGGTCTGAAAAAATGTAGAATTTTATAAAAAAATTATTTTACTCAAGTCTTATCTCATACATATTTGTCCTACGTTATCATATCTTGCTAAGCAAACAAGTTAATCATACAGAAAAACTGGCAAGTAACTATTTTAATATATGACAATGTAAATAATAAGAAAGTTTAAGATTTCAAGAAGTGTTATACTTAGTTTTTCATAATTGCTTACTCAATTTGCCATGCTTCCTTTAAGATACCTTAGTATCCTTTTCACTACTACTAGATGAGTATGTCTTGGATTTTCCATGTACCTGCTTACTAGACCCACTGCATAGGCAAGATCAGGTCTTGTATTGCATACATATCGAAGAGATCCTATCATTTGCCTGAAGAAGGTTGAGTCTACTGCATTATCTTCTGAGTTCTCAGTGCTAGAATTGCATAGTGAGTGTCCAGTTTCAATTGGAGTTGAAGCTGAGTTGCATTCTAGCATTTTGAACCTTCCAAGTATATCAGTAATATACTTCCTTTGATGCATTAGTATACCTGCTTCAGTTCTGAGAAATTCAATCCCAAGGAAGTATGAAAGGCTTCCCAAATCAGTCATTTCAAACTCATGTTTCAGCTTTTCTTTAAACCATTCAATCTCTGTTGCCTGTTATTAGCAAGTCATCCACATAAAGACATGTGATGATTGAAGCTTCTGTGGTGACATCTCTAGTATAAATGCCATGCTCATTGATGCATCTCTAGAATCCTAGTTTCAGTAGGAACCCGTCTATTCTTCTGTTCCAAGCCCCGGGTGCTTGTTTCAAACCATACAAAGCTTTGTGCAATCTGTAGACTTTGTGCTCTTGTTCTGGAATTTCAAAGCCAGGAGGTTGTACTATGTAGACTTCCTTGTCTAATGGACCATTTAGGAAAGCAGATTTCACATCCATTTGACAAATGTGCCACTTCCTTGAGCTTGCTATTGCTATAACAAGTCTTATGGTTTCTAATCTGGCCACTGGTGCAAAGACTTCTTCAAAATCCAAGCCTTGCTTCTGTAGGAACCCTTTTGCCACAAGTCTAGCCTTGTGCTTGGAAACTGATCCATCAGGCTTCAACTTCACCTTATACACCCATTTGACTAGGATAGCTTTCTTATTTCTTGGCAAATCTGTTAGTTCCCATGTAGCATTCTTTTCTATGGAGTTAATTTCTTCCTTCATTGCTTCTATCCAGCACTGCTCTTTCATTGCTTGGTCAAAGGACACAGGCTCCATTTCAGCTAGTAGAGCCATATGCACAAAATCTCCTTCTTGAGTGATTACTGAGTCATCAAGAAGTTCATAGTCTCTTAGTCGTGATGGCAATTGTCTTGTTCTCTGTGGCCTTTCACTCAAGACAGCTTGATCCTCATTGCTTATCTGAGTTTCTTCTTCTGTTTGTGTGTTATCCAACATCATTCTTCCTGAATTGTTGGATGTCTCATTGGATTCATTCCAGTCCCAAGCTTCACCTTCAATGAATTTTAAGTCTCTGTTGTATGAGGTTGTATTTGAAGTAGGATTGTATACTTTGTAGGCCCCTGTAGAATGGTAGCCTACAAAAACCAGCCTTTCTCCTCTGTTATCAAGCTTCCCTCTTCTGCTTTCGGGTATATGTTTGAAGCATATGGATCCAAACACCTTGAGATGTTTTACATTCGGTTTGTGTCCTGTCCATGCTTCTTCAGGAGTCTTGTTTACCAACCTCTTTGTAGGACATCTGTTCAGAAGGTAAGTTGCTGTTGATATTGCTTCTGCCCAAAACTTCGTTGGAAGTGCCTTGGTTCTTAGCATGCTTCTTGCCATATTCAACAAAGTTATGTTTACCCTTTCTGCTGCTCCATTATGTTGAGGAGTATATGGTGTAGTGATCTCATGAGTTATTCCTTCTAATTCACAGAAATTTTTGAACTCATGAGAAACATACTCCCCTCCACCATCACTTCTGATCAATTTAGATTCTTGCCACTTTGCTTTTCTGCTTCTGCTTTGAAATTTCTGAATTTGCCAAACACATCAGATTTCTTCTCTATTGCATAAGTCCATAATTTTCTTGTGAAGTCATCCTTGAAGGTCACAAAGTACTTGTTTCCTCCAAGAGATTTTTCTTCTAATGGACCACACACATCAGTGTATACAACTTCAAGTGGTTGTGTGGTCTTGGTTGGAATTTATGAGCAGAATGTGTTCCTTGTTTGCTTGCTTTGAGTGTAGGTAACCCATGCACAATCTCATTCTGACTCAGGTGCTCTAGACTTTTGAAGTTCAGATGCCCAAATCTCTGATGCCAAATCCATTTTTCATCTGCTATGGACTATAAACATTTCTGGTCTCCTAGCTGAATGCCAATCTTGAAGGTCCTGTTTTGAGCTAAAGGTGCCTTCAAGACTAACACTCCCTTCTTGTTGAACACCTTGAGCATCTTTTCTTCCAGCCTCATTTTGTACCCTTTCTCAAGTAATTGTCCAAGACTTAGAAGATTGCTCTTCATTCTTGGCACATATAACACACTTGAGATGTATGAGGTTGATTTTACTGACCTCACAACTGTTGCTCTGATTCTTCTGATGTGAATTCAATCCAGGCTTGCCATTTTCAGACTCCATTCTCCTACCACCTTGCCATCTTGCCTTGTCTCTTCTGAATTTCTCATTCTGACCAGGGCCACCCTTTTTCTTGAATTGAGCACTTAAGGCATGATCTGTTTGTCTATAATTTTGCCTTTCCATAAATCTCTGCTCATGCACCTCCAAGGATCCTTGCAACTCATCAACTGATAGATTGTCAAGATCCTTTGCTTCTTCTATTACTGCCACCACATGATCAAACCTTGGATGAAGGGTTCTGAGAATCTTCTCCACTACATGTTGTTCAATTGGTGTTTCTCCACACCCCTTCATTTGGTTTATCAGGCTCCTTAATCTGTTGAGGTACTCAGCTATGGATTCTTGCTCATCCATCTGCATCAACTCATATTGTCTTTTGAGTGTCAGCAGTCTCACCTTCTTGATCTTCTTTCCACCAGAATAATTCTTCTCCAATATTTCCCAAGCTTCCTTTGAACTAGATGCTGCAAAGATCTTTTCAAAGTTGGCTCTATCCACACATTGGTGGATCAAGAAGATTGCCTTGCAATCTCTCTTGTTTGCTTCCCTATACTCCACTGAATTTTCATCTGCAGTTGGCATTCCTCCTTTCACTACATCAAGACATTCTTGAAACCCAAAGATTGCCTTCATTTGAATGCTCCAATGTTCATAATTCTTCCCATCTAGAATTGGAAGATTCATTGCAAAGCCATTCGAATTTGCCATGCTTCTACACCTCTGATTTCCCTTCTGGTTTTGCAGCCTTGATTCTCAATCCGTGAGCTTCACTTCTTGAAGCCTCTTGCACCCAATCTTGGCACTACCACAGATCCCGATCCTAAAGCTCTTGATACCACGATTTAGAAACCAATTCAGCTTGGTTTCTTCTAATGGCTTCAAGCCAGCGTGAATTAGAGAAGAAGAAGAAGATGTTTAGAGAAAATGTTAAACGAGAAGAAGAAGAATTAGAGATAAAAATGAGAGAAGAAGAGTGTAAATTTCAATTGAATTAATCAACAAGATTACACACTTTCCTTTTATAGAAGTTCATAACAACTTAATTAGTTATGACTTTCTATGTTTAGTAAGTTTCCAACTAACTAAACTAACTATCACAAAAGCAATGAATTACAATCTTTAATACTAAAAAATCAACAATATGAATTAACAACATAATATCACATCAAACTCCTTAATGATATAACATCACTAATTAATAACATAACACTCACATTTATGAATTAATATAATGTTACAATTAAGGATTAACAATATAACATTGCAATTTTAATTAATTAACATGATATTACAATTATGTTGTTATATATATATATAGATTTATGAATGAATAATGAGTTCAGTTACCTATGATAGCGGGTCCAAATACTTGCGGGTTTGAGTACCCCATTACTAGGTCAAAACTCATCCAACAACGAGTCTCAAAATTTTGGGTCTCAATTGTCCACAAGTCCAAAACATGGACCCAAACCTAATTCGTTGCATATATTATTTGTAAGTACTTGCAAATCCAGGTATTCATTGTCATGCCTAATCCTTAAGCAATATGTTGTGCATTAAATCTCAAAACATTTTTCTTTTCATTTTTTTAGAAAGAAAAAAACAACATCTCTATCCAACTAGATATATAGCGTCAAGTTTAGGGACTATAAATAAAGAAGTTTCACTTTCTACTCCTAAGGAAAGGGATAAAACTAAAAGATAATGTTCATATTTTATTGATTGCATTATGGATGAACAAAACACTATTTAAAGACAATAAAGAAACCCTAAGATGATGATGACCATACAAGTGTCATCATCTCACAACACTAGAACATTCTAGAAATACTACTATAATATCAAATATTAAATTTAAGTAATCAACTATCCTATTCCTATTCTAATGAACCACACAACAAACATAATAATACATATTCTATCACTTTGGTTCTCCATTGTATCACCCAGTTTTTCAACTAAAGCTTAAAATTTTGAAAGCATGGTAAACGTATAAGTAAGAACTCAAGATCCCTAAACAATAGAGTAAATTTAAATTGTTTTGAAAGATAAATCTAATGTGAGAAAACCTTCAAACTTTATTTCATTCCAAAAGCAAAGCATTATATTTAACCTTGAAACTCAAAGCCATAGCCAATGTAAATTTTCCTTTAAATTATAAAAACTTTGCAAAATCATTGTTACTCATGAACCTAATTATTAGTAAAACATTATATCTACAAACATAAATCCTTCAATGCTAAGAAAATTAAATAAAAAACTAAGTAGTAATTGACAAAAAATTAAGTCATAAAGTCTCATTATAACCGAGCCAATATTTCCAAATAGACATAATACTTATGAGTCTCGCTCTTCTCCATTGAGAGACCGGTATATAGTTTAGATCATTATACGTGACAAACGTAAATTTTCAATGATTTAGATTTTAATTTATTTTTGAATTAAATAACTTTAAAAAATTCACCCTCTCACATTCTCAATACTGGAGAGTCCAATGCTAGAGAGTCTAATACTAAACATGAATCCTATTGAATACTTATCTATATGTCAATTAATATTCTCCAATCAACATTTTTGGCATGGATATGTTTAGTGCATTTGCAAACACAAAAGAAAAGACAAATGAAGGACTATGATGACAGTAACATGAATAAGAATAAATGCTTCATAGATTCAACCAATAAAGATTATTTGATCAAAAGTAAAACCCTTTCCAAATTCTTGAAATAAGGTTATAGGATAAGAATAGGTGACCAATAGATTCAGTATGATTTTTGCAAAATGTGCAAATTATATCTTCCTCACAATAATATTCCTTTTATGCAATTCATTCTTTGTTGGGAGTCTTCTTCTTAGGAGCTTCTAAACAAAACAACATATATTTGAAAGCACACAGGTAATTTTTAACCACATAGTTGCCCGAGCTATCTAGCCCTTACCTCCATCTATCAATTGTCTCTTTTTTACACAAATGATGAAGAATTAGAGCATAGAAGTTCCTATCAATTGTCTCACTTAGGCAATGTCTCAAGGCTGATTGGCAAAACATGAGCATGTCTTAGCCATAATATCATTAGACCTTCATTTAGCGCAAGATAAGTTTGTCAAACTCAATATAAATAGAGGACTTGATTTACATAAGAAGTATTTTTGGTCCGTTATCTCTACTATCTTGTTTTCTCTTACCACTATAAATATTGACTTAAGCATCAAAATCACTTCACAAGTACTGACCAAGGACGCCCCAAGGCCAATTCCCATCTCGGTTTCATATTGTTCATGCAATCTAAAGTCAGTTTAAAGCTTGGTCGAGGCCAATCCAATCAATTTAAGGTTAACTTCAGCTCAATTCAAACCAAAAATATTATTGTCACGACACAACTTCAAGGCAACGAGCCCCATTTATTGCCAAAATTTTATTCATTTTATTACAAGTATTTTTTTGTTATTAAACTATTTCTGAGTTTTGTGAGTAAAATTTCAAATTCATCTCTTAAAAAATTAAATAGGAAATATAATAACACTGAATAAATGAAAACTGTCAATGTCAATTCGTAGGCTAATTTGTCAATTTTATCATGAAATAATTTAGCCATAGAAAATGGTTTTTTTTTCCAGTTAAAACCAAGCTAGCTATATAAATGTACCAATTTTGCATAAAAATACCTTAAAACTTTGTATTTATTTATTTAGGCCCTTCCCTCTAAAGATTTCTTGATTTGGCCATGGGTACAACCTCAAATACGAAAGCACCAATATGGGAACCTATTACATTCTTCTACATAAAAATATCATAATTGGTGGGTAGTGGCTACTACTGCTGGATATATAGGCATGTCCTCAATTATTATCACTGATCGAATTAAAACTTTCACATGCAAAGAGGGCCACATAAAATGCAGATGCCAGAGAATTTTGGGGTCCATGCCCTTATTTTTGTTAGGAAATGATTGGACCAAAGTTATTGTATGTCTTTGGTATAGTTAATAATGGCATGCATATGGTGGTGATCTATCTTTGTACAACTTAGACATTGATTTTTCTAAATTTATTGTACATGTTACTGAGATTTTAATGGTGTAAGGATTTGACCTATAGTTAATGCATATGGGGTGGGGATAGGGCACAGCATCATGCCATCCCCAATTGGTAGTTGGCTATGTATTGTTGTATATTTATTACACTTTTCTGGTCCTTCTTCTTCATGACCGAAATTGGCAATATAGGAATAACACTATTTTAAAATGTGGATTTCAACCCTTAATGTAACTATAATATTATTGTGGTGGTGGTTCTGCATCACTATGTAATTGTAATGTGACATCAAAATGCACCCACAACACAAATGTACCATTCTGCAAATTTGAAGTTATACTGAATTAGATGAGACAGTCGTATATGACTAAATGTGATTGCATCATCCTAATTCGAACCATATTACAATCATATCAAATTAAAAAAAAAAGTATTCATAAAAAATTTACATCGCAAATGTCATATTAACCATAATAGTGACCACAACCAAATTTTTAATCACCAAAGATAAGAACTAAGAAAATTAAATAAATAAATTAATTCGAAAGGAACACTTTGAAGACATTGTCTCAAAATGAGTAAAATGATCAAAGACTAACGAGTCAAACCTAGACCCAGCTCAATTCAGGTCGATAAAATTGACTCACATTGAGAGTCAAATCGAGTTCGATACAAGCAATTTTCAATTTGAAATCGACTCGACTCGTTTTGCTTCGGGGACTGTTTGATTCAACTCGCCAACTTGAATTGGTTTAGTTCTTTATGAGTTTACGAAATGCTCATTAGTTCGAACATTGTTATTCACTATATATATAATCGAGTCACTTCATAAACATAAAATTGTATTTGGCTCAAGTTCAGGTCATTTATTTAACAACCTTATTTTAAATTAAGTTCAACCTATTTGGTTCATGAGTTAAGTTTATTAAGTTAAATAACGAATCGAATTTCAGACAAATATCGAGTTAATTCATTTCATTGTCAAACCTACGATTTATACTCAATTTAAGAAAGTTTTTATAGAGGTCAATTTATAATATTTTGTTAATATTAAATAATATATAACAAATATATCACTCTATATATAATTATACTCTATATTTACCACTTTATGAATATTCCAATAAATCTTTTATCTGGAGGGGTAATTTTAGGATGTTAATATATATTTTTAATAAATTCTAATGTTATAACTACTTTTACCTGCTTTAATATATTCGAATTAATTATAAATGTCTTGTAGGGATAGAGAGAGTACTACCTCCAATCATTTTTATGAGATACTTTTAGGTTAAAGTTATGGTTCTTTTAAGGAACATTCTCAACCAATAAGTTATTAGTTTAATGGTGTTAAGTCTCGCTTTATCCCTAATATAATTAAAAAGTTAATTGTTTAATTCTTGGGAGCATCATTTATTATGATATTCATGTATTCAAAATAGATTAGTTTCCTACTCATGAAGCGAGAGGATATTCTGGTAGTACCAAAAAAATCACTCTCAAAGTTTTAGCATATTAGTTGTTTTTTATTAAAACATTTTTACATTAATTAATTGGAAAGAGAAGATTATTAATTAATTAAGTTGAAGAGAGGATAAAAGAGTTGACAATTTTGAAAAATGCACATAAATGTTGCAAATTTAATGAAAAACACACATAATTGATGACACAGTTAATGATATCAGCACATTCTTTAATTCAGGTGAAATTACTAGAGTCTTATAAATAGGACAAAAGTAATAAAATGATATTTCTCCCATTCTATTTTTTAAGGTTAATGTTGACAACAAATTAAGAAATCATTAAGTAGTATTGTCTTTTGATCAAAACACCCATATTTATTTCCTACAAAAACAGAAGAAAAAAAAATAGAATTAGTTAATGATAAATATAATAAACTTTGGCCCAACCTTAAAATTATAAAATAACAATAGTTTTGAAATAAAAATAAAAACTTCAAATAACAAAATATAAGAAATTGAGGGAGTAATAAATAAGGAGGACACAAATCCTAGTCATAGCCATGAAAATCAACAAAAAATGATATAAAAAATCATAAATTGGGTTATTTTAACATCTGTGCTGTATTTTATACATTTACACATATCTATTGCGCCGACAATTTATCCATTCACTCCACCTTTCCAAAGAATTGTGTAAAGGAAAGATGTTATTTTGAAAATTCACATATAATAACTTTTAACTGTTTTTTAGATATTTTTGAAAATGAACGTAGAGATAAAAGATAAAAAAAGTAAGTTAGAAATAAAAATAATTTAATTTGTTATAAGAGAAATCTTAATTGATCGTATAAAACTAATCTTATTTAAACTCCCTTATCAAACTGATTTTTGCTTCATATTTAAAGGTGAAAACTAACAATAAGCAACTAATTAGACTCATCATAGTTGATATATATATATATATATATGTATGGATTTCTCGGGCATGTTGTTAGGAAGCTAATTTTTTTAGATATACATTTGATTATAAGAGAGAAAATTCACTTTTAATACTTTTTAATTAATCCAAAATAAATTAGTCTCCCACAACTAACTAGTGAGATTATTAAAAAACGAGTGAGACTATTCTCAAGTAATGGAAAGACAAGTGACTTTTTCTTTTATATTTTAAGGGTAAAAGTGTAACATCATTACACATAAAAGGAATATAAATGTTAATATATGTTACTTTTTGTTCACTTTTACACACCACTTATTTCTCCATTAATAGAGAGAGTCTCACTCTTAAAAAAACTATTGGAAATCAACCACCAGTCACTAATATAAGAAAGTCATGCACTGAAACTAATATGAAGAAAAACAATAATCCAGTCATTATCTTAGTTATAAAGGAAATAAATTCATTAACCAAATCTTGTACATAATCTAAATATCTAACTGTGAACCTCACATGTACCACAAGAATATTTAAAACTGGCCTTACCCGTGTGCACTTAAACATACAAAATTACAAACCCTGCTAAAACATTAAACTGGTCCACTAATTAGTGTAAGTATAAAAAAGTAATGTATAAAATAATAAGACTCATTATCCAATCCAAATCTTTTACATATCTAAATGTGAACATCACATGCACCACATGAATATTCAGAACTAGCTTGACCCATGTACCCTTAAACATAGATCCCTTCCTTCAAATCCTTATCACATTTTTTGTCCATTTCAAACTTAGCACTAAAATATTATATTACATCATCACTTAACAAAAACTAGTACATAAAAAACAACACTTAATTTGGCCTTCAACGTTCATAGCTTCTTGTAAGAATCATCAACAAGCACTTATTTCGGGTATGGGTCGGGTCACCCATTCATTAACAAGTCTTCAATGGGTTTCCACACAAACAATCATTGTAACTAAACGACGCTGCTTCAAGGTGATCAAAGGGTGACCCTATCGGAATAGATCCACACAAGTGGTTGTGGCTAAGATCCAAATGTCCAATATACTTGGCTGATGATAACGAACCGGGTATCCGACCCTTCAAGTTATTATAAGACAAATCCAAAGTCATAAAATACGAATTTGACCCAAAAACATCGGGTATGGTACCCTCCAATCGGTTACGGCTTAGGTTTAAAATACCTATACCCATGTTGCTTAACAAATTCGGATGTATTTGACCCGAAAGCAAGTTGCTATCCAAATTTAAAGTAGAAAGAACCGGCATTTTCCCGAACTGGACCGGAACTGAACCGGTGAGCCGGTTCATTGACAAATCTAAATCCGCGAGCCGATAAATGTTTCCGATGGAAACCGGAATTGAACCAGAGAGTTGGTTCCGGTTCAGTAAGGCTCGACTCAACATGCTGAGTTTTCCGAAATCTGCGGGGATAGCTCCGGTGAGACGGTTATTGCTGAGGTCGAGGTGCTTGAGGGATGCGAGGTTAACGATCGACGCCGGAAACTTGCCGGAAATGGAATTATCGGCGAGGTTTAAGACAGTTAGCCTTTGCAAGTTCCCAATGTTTGCCGGAATCTCGCCGGAGATTCTGTTTCCGATGAGGTCGAGGATGCGGAGGGAGGAGAGGGAAGTTATGCAGGCAGGAACCTCGCCGGAAATGCCTTTCCAGTCGGCAACGACGAGGTTGGTGAGGCGATCGAGCTTGCAAATCTCCGGCGAGATTGTTCCCGTCATGTAGCCAGTGCGTCCGGCTTTCTCGAACATCGGATCTTCCGACTCGCCGCGGAGGTTGATGTCGGTGACGCGGCCGGTGGTGGCGTCGCAGCTTACGCCGTACCAATTTTGGCAGGAGTTAGCTGTGGACCATGAGTTGAAGACACCGAGGTAGGGTTCGCTTAGGGCTGCCTTGAAGGCCAGAAGTGCCTCCCTGTCCGACGGCGTGCAGCTGTGGACGGCGGATAAGACAGCTGAGAGAAGAATGGTTAAAAAGATTAGGAAAGAAGGCATTGTTGTGTTTGATTTTTTTTTCTCTCTATCTGGAACGTGGAGATTTAGTGTGAGTGAATGTTGCAGTGTTAATGTGGGTTCATGTATTTGTAAGTATTGCCTGACCAAAATGCCCATTGCATGGTGCTTTTATTACAGTCGGTTCTGTAGAGTGTTTCACTGTTTTAAATTCTAGTTGCACGTTTAGTAAATGTACACTTACTTTCAGTTGTGTAAAATTTTACTAGATTATTAAAATAATTAAAAGATTAATAGTTCAATTTCTGTGAGTAACATTTGTGAGGAAAGACAATTATAGATACCAAAAGGAATTAGTTACTTATCCAAAAGTGTGAGAGAAATATCGCTAATAGTATAAAAAGTTATACTAGTGTTGATTTTGACTAATACCGTGTAAATTTTTTTATAATTAAAAAACTAAATTTGATATGATTAGTGTTGGCCTTTATATTTTGTAAGTCTAATACAAGAAAAAAATGATGACCCTGTTTAATTAATCTGAAAAAAATTAATGGGTTAAAATAAATTGTGATGATAAAATGAAAATAAGCACTTATTGTATGTAAAAAGTATGTAATTAAGTAATATTTTTATAATAAATTTGAATAAAGAAGGTCTGACAATGAAAAATACACTTTTATTTTGGCTGGATTATTGTTATTTATTGGTGACTTGGGTCTAGTATTTTTGAGTGGGCTTCTTTATAAACATTAAATTGTCTCATATTTTTTTTATCATTCTAAATTAAACCCTTATTTCAGTCACACATCAAATACATAATAATATAAATAATGATCATTACAACCAATATAATATTGGACAAATTTATGCATATAGTAATAATAATTGAATACATAACAAATTTAAAAAGAGTAAAAGCAATAATATACTTGTGATGTAGAGAATAAAATTAATTATATAAATAAAAAGTATTTAACCTCCAATTAATTAAAGGCCAACCCCTGTGCTACATTGTAACCAAATCATTACATTATCATGTGATCTGAACGGTCACCATTAGTTAATATTTTGGCCATACCTTATGTGGTTCATAATTAGAAAGAATGAGCACATGTCATTGTCAAATATTTTTTTTTTCCACAAGTATCCTTGTACCGGAGGTAATCCTGTCCGAATCAGGAATATTCATATTTAGCAAATAATTTTTCTAACAACAAGACTCGAACTCAGGAACTTACTTAAGAGAAATCAAACATGTACTACTTAAACCAACGCATGTTGATATTGCCACTGCAGTATGCCATCAAGTGGGGTTGAGGAAGCACTGCTTAGCCATATTTCTGCTATAAGTTGAACTAAATATGCTAAAGCTTATTTAAGGATTACTCACAGTAAGATACACGTAGTGCTTGAATCAGATTCAAGTTCTTACGAGATATAAGTTGAATCACTATCAAGTAGATGGATCTTTGTTGACATTACTAGAGCTTACAATTTTTAGTTTTCTATTTATTTTTTATGAACATTATTTTACAACGGGTTTAATTTTAAATTGTTGTTGGTGAAAGTTGTTTACTCAATCAAACAAGTTTAACCAAGATTCAATTAGCCAATAACTATCAAAGATTAATTCTTTTCAAGTAGTAGAAATTATTGAAGTGGGAGTTTTTCCTCAATTCCATGCACATAGATCGCCTAATATTATATTTAATAACTCGACTTTTTTTAATTATGCTGGACTTTATTGGTTATATATGATAGATTATACTAATTGATAGAAATAAGTTATACATTATTTATTCATATTCGTTATTAATTATTAATTAACTACTGCATATTTTTAGAGATAAAAAATTTAAACGATGACCGATTAGCTAGTATGGCTGTGCAGAGAAAAATGTAGGAAATCTGAGATTTCTACTACCATCCCGGCTGACCCGTGTACCGCAAGTGCACAACACAGACCCATAATTAATTGGACCAAATATTTTTTATTTATATAACTATATTTTATTTATGATTGATAAATATATTATTATTTATATTTATTATGTTGTCAAATATTATTTTTATACATATAAATCTATTCAATACTGTATCGTTGATTGTAATGATCATTATTTTATATTATTAAATAATTAATGTGTGATTAAAACAAATGTATGACCTAGACTGAATTATTAAGAAGATGACCCTAAAATATACTAGACTCAAGTCCGCAATAAATAATAATAATCGAGCTAAAAAGAAAGAAAATGTATCTTATGTTCTCAAGGTTTGTATGAACTTCTTTTGTTCAAAATTTAGTATACAAATATTACATAATTAATTTTTTTGGTATGCAATGTATACTCATTTTTATTTTGACATCATAATTTCTTTTGAATCCATTGATCAAACTTTGAGATATAAGCTTCATATAGTTAAATTATGGGCCTAAATATTTTTTACACACCAGGCCTACAAAATGTAATTATCAATAGCGACTATCAGAACGCAAAATATATATTTCTTGAACATTACCCAATTCATACAAGATGTTTTTCATAATTTTTATCTCCTTGTCAGCTTTGGATGTTGCAACGTACCCTACTTCAGTTTTAGCCTTATACATATGATAATGACTACTATCACTAAAACCTATATTGAAAACGAAAATCCGTAGGTATAAACACTTTTAGTGACGAACAAAATCCGTAGGTATAGGTTACAGTTTTATACCCATGCTCCCGACAATCGTCACCACAACCTTTAGTGATAGTGAAAATTCGTAGGTATAGCGACTTAAATACGACGAACAAAAACATCCGTAGGTAAAAGTTTTTTATGCTATACCTACGATTTCTTGTCTTTTACCAACAATTTTCATCCATAGGTATATGACAAATTTCTTGTAGTGACATCTTTGTAACTTAGATTGTTAAGATACAACTCCCACTATAAAGGTAGTTAGATAACATTTATGGAATCTAATTTTTCACCCATGTCAACATCTGCGTATCCTACCAGTACAAGATCTTCATTATCAAAACATAAACATCTTTTAGCAATTCCCCTCAGATATCTCAATATCTAATTCAGTGCATTACAATACTCTTTATGGGGATTTGACAAGAATCGACTCACAACTCCAACTGCATGGGCAATATATGGTTTTATACAAATCATGGCATATAGTAGGCTTCATACCATAGAAGAATAAAGCATTTTGCTTATTTCTTTCATTTATTCATCACTTCTTGGACAATGAATTGTGCTTAAGTTGAAATATCCAATAGATGGAGCATTATCAAGCTTTGCCTTATTCATGTTGAATCTCTTGAGAACTATCTCAATATACTTGTCTTCTGATAGTCATAACAACTTCTTGGGACGATTTCTGATCATCCTTATTCCAAGGATTTATTTTGTAGAACCTAAGTCTTTCATAGTAAAAGACTTGCTTAAAGCATTCTTCAAATCAACAATATTGGTCTTGTCATTTCCAAGATTGACATATTAAAAGGCGCATTTTAATGTAACATCCTAGCCTTGACATTTGACCTTTGTGGGTCCATGATTTACTGAGCATGCCACTCTTTAAGCTTAAATACCGCCTCCAAAATTTTATTCCCCTAAAGGAGCCTCCGTGACTCGAACCTGTGACCTCGTGGACTTATAATCATTAATTCAATTGAGTCGCTACCATTCATTTGAGGAGTCTTTGGTGGTATCTTCTCTAGTCTAGTATCATAAGTCTTCCAATAACTCTACTAGTGCATGGAACTCTTTGAATGCTAATAGGACTTGACCTTTGCTTTTTAACATGTATACTCATACTCTTCTCAAGTGATCATCTATGAATGTGACAAAGTAATAGACTCCTACAAGAGATATTTTAGATGTTGTGCAAACATCCGAATGCAGCAGCTCAGGTATTTCATTTCTGTGTGAAGGATTGTTTAATCTCTAAAAAATGACTCCACATTGTTTACCATAAAGACAATCATTATATGAATATGAGTTTTGACCTTTTATACCTAGAAGGTACTTTTTGGCAAGCATCTTAAGTGTCTTCTCACTTATGTGTCTCAATCGTCTATGCCAAAGATCTTTGGAGTTATTAACAATATTTGCTTCTCTAGAACAAATTCATCATTGCATAATGTATAAAGATCTTTCCTTTGAGCTTCTAGCAATAACTAAGTTACCTTTTGCTAGTTTCCACTTTCCAACACCAAAGTGACTTACAAAACTAGCACCATCCAACTTACTTCTTGAGATAAGGCTGGGATGCATATATGAGAACATAACACCTCCTTCAATACAAGCTTGTCTTTTGTGTGTTTTAGCAACATGATATCACCAATTTCTACAACCTTGCTAGTAACTTGATTTCCCATTTTCACAATACCATAATCTCTTTTCTTGTAATTTGAGAAGAAACCTTCATGTGGACTTACACAGAAAGAGACACAAAAATCAAGATCCAAGAACAATCACCATTACAACATTTGCGTAATTGTCTTCTCAATTAGGAGAACATCATCGTCTGCAGCGAGGGTTGTAGTAGGCTTATAACCATTCTTCCTTGGATCAGTTAAACTTTCATGGACATTTCCAGTTTGTTGTTCTCTCTTCAAAGACCTGCATTTAGATCTCTTATACCCTTATTTGCTACAATAATAACATATTACTGACCTTGTACAAGATTGAGAGCAACTATTGAATTTGCTTTTGCTTCTTCTATGAGATCCATTCCTTCATGATTTTCACTTCTTTCTCGTCTCTTCACAACTTTTGCTTCAGAATGGAAGGATGATTGTGTTCTTTCCTTCTAGATTCTTCATCCAATAGACTGTTTGAAATAGTCTCCATTGAGATATGCCCATCTATGACTGAGTTGCTGAGCATGACTACCAATGTATCCATATTTCAGGCAATGAACTCAGTAGCATAAGTGCTTGCAACTCATCATATATCTTCATATCTATCTTTGTCAATTGTTTGACAAGACCCTTCAGTGAATTCCATTGCTCTATCAGGCTGTGGTCATCTCTATAGTGGAGTTTCACCAGCATTCTGACACAATATATTTTATTTTTGGGAGTTTTCTTTTGAATGATAGATTCAAGTTTCGACCACAACTCATAAGAATTTGTGTATGTGAACACATGCTCAAGGAAATTTCTATCAATATACTTTCAAATCATTGCAAAACTTTTAATGGCAAGGCTTTAAGGAAATCTTAATGAAGGAATAAAATAGTAAGAAATAAAATTCAATGTAGATGTGAGATTTGTCAAATGGACGACAATGAAATTTTTAATATTAATGGGTTTAAAAGATAATTATATTTTAAAATTGATTAATAAATAATAATAACAATGTTTCTGACAATCAATCTTAACAAGTCTCCCTTATAAAAATAAGTAGACTATATAATGTATTAAATACACCACTTCCCATCATAAAAAAATGTGTAACCTCCCAATAAAAACTTAGCATTTAATAATTTTCTTAGGAAAATGCTTAGCATTATATATATAACAATGAAAATATTATTTCCTTAGAATAACAAATAAATAAAATATTGCATGGTGAACCAAAACATATTAAGGGCATTTATAACATTAGAAAAGATCGAGAATCATGAATATCTAAACAATGTTTTTTCCCGTGATATAAATATTTTAATATATGGTTAGTTTGACCAAAAAATATTTGAACCAAACTTCTAACCAACATATTCAATTGCTTTATACTAGAATCAATAAAAATTGATTGTTTTTGTGAAAATTGTCAATTGGGATCAAGTTTAGCTTAATAAAGCAAATTATGGTGCAACTTTTTTTTTTAAATTGTACAATAATATGTTGTTTTGCTTTAAAAATAAAATATGAAAAAATATATGTGACAAGCAACAAGAGACTAATTCTTTAGTGATTGAAGGGAAATAACATGTAAAACAAACTAAAGAATAGACTTACTTATCGCTGTTGATTTGAAGTTCTTTTACAATTACCATTGAGTTCTCGCCATCCAAACCTAGTCATTGTTGAGGTAATTTTTTATTCATGCCCTACATTTTGATTTACTCCAATTTTTGCTTTCAAATGTTTAAGCATTGAGCTACTCCCTTCATGGTGTGTGTCCACCTTAACATATCTTTGATTTAGAATATAAAGTGCCATTTAGATTTATTGATCGATGTGGATTAAATTTAGAATGTAGATTATAGAGTGAATGCCGTTTTTGCTTTATTTCATATTTACTTTGATATTTAAGTGTAATAAATTCTTATGACTTGGTCTCTCAATTTAAACTATAGATTTATTAAAATATGTATAGTTTTTTTGAAAAATGTTATTTAAATTATAAATTTGAGTATTTCTTTTTTTGGAAATATATATGTAAAAATATATCGTATCCAATACAATATTTAGAGCATCTCCATCTATATATTTTTTTGTAATAAATTCTTATTGAAATATAATATTCTTCACTCATTTATCAACGTGAGATTCTTATTTCTTAATAATAAACATTCTTATGGTTATTCTTATAAGAAAATGTGTGTCCCAAATGTAAAAAATAAGAGATAAAAATCATTTGTTATTAAATAATATAAAAATATGAGTAGATTGTGGGACTTAAATATGAATAAAAATATTATTTACTATTGTGCAAAAAAACTAAATGTTACTCTCAATTCATGTAACAAATTATAAAATAATAGTTTGACTCAAATATATAATGATGTAAAAGATAATCTCCAATGAGATGCTCTTTCACATGGGTTCTCTTGCCGTTGTTATTACCAATAAAATAAAATATGAGATAGTATTGTGATCCTAATAAGGTAGGTGTGTTATCATGATAGGAAGCTCCCAGCCACTGTGGTATCAGAGCCACCTTAGGAAAATAGGGGGTACATATAGTATGCATGTTATAGTAGAGGTGAGTAGGGAAGGACACACACTCATGAATACAATTACTCACCAACTGAGACTTTAATGAGCTGACCGTTAACTTCTATATGTCTCAAGGTCCGACTACTCTTATATAGTATATTACCATAATAGGCAGGACCGTAGCATGGATCTGAAGTCAGATGTTTTTCTGATGCACAGGATCCTCATAGAGGCAAGTGTAGAGCATACTAACATCTATGTAGAAGGTTATGGTATAAACATTATAGCTTTGGCTTTCAGAAAGATAGAAAGCTTATAAGGAAGACATGGATATGATAAAACACAAGTCTAATCTTTTAAAGCAACATTCAGAAGATATGTTGACGGATCTGTAAGAACCATATTTAAGAAGCCTGATGAAGGTCCCAACAACAATACTCCATCTGTCTTCCAATCTTTAATGATCACACCCGTTGGTGGAGAAGATTGGTGTCATGTCCATAGTTTCACTTCTAAAGGAGACCCCATTTATATGGATAAAATAGGTGAACATTTTATCTGGGACATTAATCCAGATATGTGCGACCCCGAATATGAATGTTCGATGCACCATGATGACACTAACGACAAGGAGACAAAAAGATAAGGAAGAACAAGTCTTGCTGCAAGCCTCCTCCTTCTCCAAGAAGAAGATCTGATCCAGAAAATGGCCTATGGGTAGGAATCCACAAGAATAGAAAACCCCTTTCTATCTACGAAGAAGGGCTTAAGATGCTCAACGAAGAAGGGTTCACTCTTGTGCCATAACCACCTAATGACCCTACTCTGATCTCATAGTCCCCAAATGATGCATATTAGACATGTAAGCCATGATCGTTGACCGTTGTTCCTCAACCTATTCCATGCAAGATGTTTTCTTCTTCATCCCCTCAATATGATAGAGAGTTTTCTTCCTTTGAGAGAAAGACAGACCAATCTTGAAACTCTCTACAAAACCTTTTATTCAACCAACTAAAGTCCAAGCTGATGGAAATACTAAGCCTCTAAGCCAAGCTGAAGAAGTACTTAATTGGAAAACTGAAAATGCCAAGGCTCAAAACTCTATTTTGAAGAATATTGATGCAAAAGTGAGCAGAATAACTAATAGCATTGAAAAAAATGACCAAAAGCTCCAATACTTATCATCCAAGATGTAGAAGTATTACAAGACTCTTCACTCACAAATCATCCAGATTGAGAGTGAAATAAGAGAGATGTTAGAGGCTAGAACATGTTTTGGCAAAGATTTTGATCTGAAAGAAAAAGAAATTAGACACCTTCGCTCTCAGGTAAGAGATATGGACGATTATATCAATGCCCACATGGCAGCTCAGAGCAAAGAATTTGAAGCTCATCCATTTCTCAACATTCATGGTTTCCCAACATACTACACTCCCACCATTAAGGCTCCATCTATCTTTCCAACAACCTCATACAATAATCCATCATACCCTTTCCCAACTGCCTATAGACCAAAGTCCCAAAGGACACATGTACGTAGAGAAAAAACATCCAAGACCAGTGGTTCCTCCTCGGACTTGCTGCCCAATCCTGAACCTCCTCAGAAAAGAGGAAAAAACTAGATAGAGTCTTTTCATAAATATTCTCCTACTGGAGAACAACTTTTCCAGGCGATGGACTCTATAGAAAAATCTTTGAAAAGGGAGACAAGACAAAGGTTGTCACCTCAAAGTTCAGAAACTGAGAAGTCGAGTGATCTAGAGACAAAATTTCTTCCCAGTTCTGATTCTGAAATGGAGATGACCAATATCACAGATATACTCATGGTCAACACTTTTACATTAAGAGTACAAACTGACACATTCTATTAATCCCTAGAGGAAGAAGTGATTTCATCTCCAAAAAGACCAATTCCAAACCAAACTAGGGACCCTGGTTCACCTTTGATGATTTGCCTCGAAGCAAACGAATAAAGAGACTCATTGACTTTGGAGCATGGCTAGATACTAAGATGATGAAAGATGATGCAAACTCTTATAGAGTCATAGAGGAGTTTTGTTGCAGAATGATCGGTACCTTGAAAGAGTGGTACCATAATCTTGGACAAGTCAGGCAAGACCAATTCCACATATTGCACAATATTGTTGAAGTTCTAGGGGCGATCCACCAAGAGTTTATCAGAGATATGAGCATCTTCGATAAAACGATGAGACAAGAGTTCTTTGAAATGAAATGTTGCTCACTAAAGGTAAAAAATATGGAGAAATATTTCCAAAGAATGTCACAACAATTCTACTTGTTAAATGGCTACAATGACAACAGTTTGAAAATTAATTATGTAGCCTCTCTCCCACAAGAACTCCAACACGAACTTCATAGGATGGTAGTCGCTTCACATAAAGACTTCAGTGCCCTTACTCTAGGGAAAATTCACCAGTTAACATTAGAAGCTCTTGACAAAATTTGCAAGCAACACTAATTCTTCTCTAACATATTGAAACAAAAGTCCAAATTCACTAAGGCATGTACAAAACCATATCTGGAAATCCAATGTAAAGAGAAGAGTTTCACTTGCTCCACAAAGAAGAAATTTCAAAAACAAAAGTTTGAGAGAATTCCCCGACAAAGAAAGAAGTCCTTGTAGTTCCTTCGCGGGTAAGGGAATAGAGGGAAGAAGAATGGTTAGAAGTATTTCATATGTGGACAGAGAGGGCATTTTTCAAGAACCTGTCCAAACAAAACTTCCAAGGCCACCAAGCTCATTAATTCCATAGAGCCTCTAGAAGGGGACATAGAATCACTCTACTCAGAACAGAGTTCTGCAGATGATGAAACTATCTTTGGTCTTCAGGATTATACTTCTGAAACCAACCTAACTTCAGAATCAGAGGCTATTTCCAATGGTGAATACCTTCCGATATTCTCCATTTACGGAATAGACAGTCTTTCACCTACCTCTCCACTACCTTGTGTTGAAATCCAAATCCTTGCCTCAAAATTTGATCATCCGAGAAGGGTAATTGCCTACATGGATAGAGGAGCACATCCCACAATGATGAATCCTGAGATCCTCCCAAATGAAGCTTGGAGTCGACAATCACACTTTTTCCTTGCAGTAGATGGGAAAACATATGAACAAAAGTCCATAGGGATTAGGTTTTTCCCCGAATGCACTATATGAACAAAAGTCATTGGAAGCAACCTTTCCAACAAATATATATTAATAGGCATGGATGTATATGTTATGGAAGGAAGACTCCAAATCCTTCCTTCGAGAATCAAGTACAAAAGAGAATTTAAGCCATATTCTGAGATTACCAAGCTCTACGCTCTCTCAGAAGCCCCTAGTGAATTCAAAGATAGAAGGGACAAGCTCCTTCCTTATGCACAAACAACCATGAAAAATTCAACCATCCAAAACCCCTATGGAAAATCCAAACTTCTTTATATAGCTTCCGTTCAAGCTGAATGAAGATATCAATCCTACAAAGACAACACACCTAGGAATGAGTCATCTTGACCTCCTTGAGGCCAAAAAAGAGTGTGCCCAACTGTTAAAACAAGGTCTGATCGAGCCCACAAAGTCTGAGTGGGCATGCCAAGCCTTCTATGTTGAGAAGAGATCTGAAAAAATAAGAGTAAAAAAAGGCTAGTGATTGACTACTGGTCGCTCAATCACTTCCTCAAGGATGACAAGTTTTCGATCCCCAAAGCATCTTCCCAATATGTGTCGATAAGGGACGCCAAGATATATTCAAAATTTGACCTTAAATCTGGATTTTGGCAACTTGAATTAGACCCTATTGATCGCCACAAGACTGCATTATGCATCCCAAATGCACAATAACAATGGACAATCCTACCTTTTGGATTAAAGGTTGCCCATCTCTCTTCCAAAAAGTAATGACCATGATCTTTGAGCCTATCCTAGATAGTATCATAATCTACATTGATGATGTTCTTCTGTTCTTAGAGGACAAGTCCTCCCACAAAAATTTATTAGATCAATTTTTCAGCCTTGCCCAACAACATGGAATTATGTTATCCAAAAAGAAGATTCAATTGGGACAAACTGAGATTGACTTCTTAGGAATGCATTTTTCCAATGGGAGTTACCAACCTCAACCACATATTGTAGAAGAACTACTAAATTTCCCTGATGAAAATCTCTCGACTAAACAAGTTCAACAGTTCCTTAGAATTCTCAATTATGTTCGGGATTTTATCCCCAATGCGGCAAAATGGACAAGCCAACTATCCAACATGTTGAAGAAGAATATTACTCCATGGAGCTCACAACAAGCCGAAGCGGTTAAGGAAACTAAAAAAGATTGCTCAAAATCCTCCAACACTTAAAATCCCAATCTCCGACAAATGAATCTTGCAAACTGATGCAAGTAATCATTTCTGGGGGGGGGGGGCAGTCTTGATTGAAGAAGTAAAAAAGAGAATGTACTATTGTGGGCATGCCAGTGGCCAATTCAAGGATGAAGAAAAACATCATCATACTATCTATAAAGAGGCTCTTGTTGTCAAGTACGGGATCTAGAAATTTGATTTTTATCTCAGAGGCCATACATTTGAAGTACAAATGGACAATTCCTCTTTTCCCAAGATTCTAGAATTAAAAAACAAGATGTCACATGATCCTCAGATACTCAAGTTGAAAAGTTGGTTTTCTAGATATGATTTAGTGTTAAACACATTAAAGGAAATCAAAATTCAGTCCCAGATTTCCTCTCTATACCAAGCAAACCCATCAGCCTCATCACCACTGTTAATATTTTCCTGCTAATCCTAATGGTCAATCTTTTACCAGAGTACGCTTCCACAACCAAAGACCTCCCTCCATGAGTAGATTTATCCTTTTCACCTGGAAAACTTAAAGAGTGTGCAAAGAATCGCCTTCATTATTTTTTGCATAAAGCTCTTATAGGTTGCAAAGATAGTTTTCAAGAAAATATTTTCCATCCAGGGGTTCCTTTCAATAATGTCATCTCAATCAATCCTCACTGTAGATATATCATTTTATAGGATTTACTATGGTACACATGGTGTGCCACTGTTTTGTATGTCACACCCATTGCTTTTCAAACTCAGTCAACATATAGGTTCCTTATTGATCCCTGAAATCATGATCATTTGCTTTGGACTCTGTTAGAATGGTTCTCACCTTTAAGCTGGAGGTGAGCAAGATTGAATGATGCTCTAGAAAACGCTAGAGCAAGGAAATATCCTGCAAGAAATTTCCAAAAGCTCAAAACCATTTTTATCATCCATAGGCCCTACTCACAACACCCTGCTACCAATCTTTCGTGTTCCAGAAATCAGGCTTATGTCTGGGATACCTTTGACACATACTCGTTGGTGGAAAATTACAGAATGGAACTTGAGAAGCATTTGAGTCAGATAAATTTTTATGAATATGTGCCAGATAGTTCTATGAGCACTAGCATTACTCAGTGTGATAATCTTACTAACTTCCAAAGGAGCAATGGCTTAATACAAGTAAATAACTCGTTCTACCAAAGAGTGGGTGAAGCAAGTTCATCCAGACAAAATGAAATAGGGATCAACCAATCTACAAATATGGACTCAATGATGGAACCGGTGGACCAAGATGCTCAAGACCCTAATGCTGAGATAATGAATATAATGCTGGCAGAGAAAGTCCATTATGAAGAGACATGGCCACCATGGTGGTACACTATGTATGGAGGTGTAGACTATGAAGAATGACATTATTATAATCTCTCTCCAAATTAGAATTCAAGATAAGAATGAATCTTCCCAAAAGTATCCAAAGTAAGGATAAAACATGGTATCATGTAAGACAAAGTGTGATGAGTTATAAAATAAAATAAAATGTGATGTCAGATATATTATCATGTAAGATGAGGTGTGTTGAGTTGTAAGCTAGGGAATGGTGTGGTGTGATATTGTAAGATAAGGTATGGTGAGTTGTAAGATTCTCGTGATAGAAATAGATGTATGATTCCTTCTATAAATAGGAATGCATAGACCACATTGTACTTAGAACAAGAACAAAATAAAACTTATGTTTTATCATATACATGTCTTCCTTCTAAGCTTTCTATCTTTCTGAAAGCCAAAACTATAATGTTTATACCATAACCTTCTACATATATGTTAGTATGCTCTACACTTGCCTCTATGAAGATCCTGTGCATCAGAAAAAACATCTAACTTCAGATCCATGCTACGGTCTTGCCTATTATGGTAACATATTATATAAGAGTAGTTAGACCTTAAGACATATAGAAGCCAACGGTTAGCTCACTGAAATCTCGATTGGTGAACCTTGTAGGTATGTTATCATGATAGGAGGCTCAAAAATGAATTTGGGTTTTGGAAGTTGGCTATCTATGTGGACCTACATTATCCTCCTATACATGCATATGATAACATATTGGATGTATCACAATGTTATTACTTGCTTATTGATGATTTATGATTTTCTTACAAGTGATACATATATGTGATATTTGTCACCATGATAATGTTTATTAGAATTTATAGATTTGTTTTGTAGTAGGGGTTGATCTCCACTAATATATGTTTTACTTAATTTGCATTAATCTAGATCATTAAATATGATGAATAGTTGAAATTATTATACTCAGCTATTGAATCAATATCAAATTTTGGTTTAGATTCATGCACATATTACTTTGAACAAGTTACCCATTAAAAGAGCTTTGCCCTATAAAAAGGATATAGTCTCATATTAAACTCAAATGTTCAAATCATCAATCTTCCACAATCATAACGAAATTATTGTTAGCATTATTTGACCTTGTCATTGTTTAGCATGTATTTTAATACAATTGTGCCATAAAAAATTAGTTATGATAGATCATACATAGTGTAATTTTTTTCATGGTTCCTACTAGCTAGTTTGGTGATGAGGATAATATAAAAACAAATAATAATATGACTATGATAAACTCTTATCTTGTATCATATTTGGTGGTGACAATAGTTTTAGTGTTGAAGTGTTGTTCAGGTATAAGGATATGAACAAAATAATTACAATATTAAATCATGCTGTTTTCTAATTCAGCTCTATCATATTTTGTTCCCTCGCCAAATTATAAATTGAAAAATAATACATTATATCATATCCAATCTTGTCTGCTAACAAATCGCTAACTATGCATAGGCACTTGCATTTAGTCTTTGATAATTGACACCAAAGAGATTCATCCTGAATGAAAAAAGAGATAATTTGGTGACACCAGACGAGTTCATCCGGAAAGTAGAAAAAGAATATGACCTACACTCGTGGCTGTTTGGAAGTATATACTTCTTTCTACATTCAAATTTGAGAGTATTCAAAACAAAGGAAACAAAGAGCTGATGAAATTTGATAGTCTAGTAAAAAGCATGTATCAACATGTGGTGTGGTTAAAAACTGATTTGTTCTTAATTTATCCCTATAATTACAACAAAATATACATATCAAAGATGTTTATGACATTACCAACAAGATGTTGGTCAAATGGTGTGAGGCCCCACTAAATCTTCAGATAGATTATCAAAAGGTCAAAAGTTTGATTACTGAAAGCAACACTTGTTGGGAGTAACAGCAAATCATATATCTCTGCAAGTGACTAGTTTCTTACCCATGAGGAAACAAAGTGGACGAGACTCTCACTTAATGGAATTTAAGAAAGGTAGATGTATGCAACATTATTCTATGTGTTTAAGAATGAAGATGTTCAGCCAAGGCCAAGCATATGCCCCAGTGGCACTTCAGACAGTGCTACAACATGGGCCAACAGCATCAATGGCCATGCCAACTTGTGCACCAGTGACCGTGCCAGATTCATCCTTGACCTGGACAAGCAAGGCAAACCTGACCGAAACACAAAGGATATCCATGATCGAGACAAAAAGGCCAAGCAAGGCCAACTTGACCGAGACACAAGGGACATCCTTGACCTAGACAAACAAGGCCAACCTGACTGAGACACAAATGCACACTAGGGCCTCACCATGGCACATTAACATCAGACCAGATACCCAAGCCTGGCATTTTATCAAGCATCTTGGATGCATTATGAGCAGTTGCTTGATCAACAAGCAACCCATTAAGCAATTGATTTTTTACTTTCAGATTGTTGTAATTAGTTTAATTAGGGATTAAATGTTAGTTATAACGGTTTGAGGTTAGTTATTTTCATAATTAGGTACTTAGTTTTTAGTGATCCTCTTCTTTTAGGTTATATATACAAGTTCTTCTCCTTTTCTAATCAACTAAGATTCAATAAATGAATTCTTTGCATTCTTCTCTCTTTCCCTGAATTCTGTTACTTTTATCTTTCAAGAGTTCAATAGAAATCCATGTTCTAACAGTATGCGGAGAAATTGTTTCCATAATTTGAATCTATACCCTCTTGGGTTATTAACCAACAACCTTACATAACAAGAACAATTAACTAAGGAAATTAATTCCAAGAAGTGTTATTCTATCCATGTTAAAATAAAATAAATATGAAATTCAGTTACATGATCAAGCAAAAATGTCTTCAGTAATAATTGATTCATCAGTATCAATACAGCTTTCTGAAGGTATCTGAAGTTGGTGGTAGTTTAGTTGTCTAGAAGCTTCATACAATGCTATGCCAACGCTTACAGATTGATTCAAACATCTCACATAAGTTTCAACCATAGGGATTCTGATAGTGCCACCACCAAATGGTTCAGTTTTGCAGTCTAGCAATGCCTCAGGTGGTAGGCCACTAGTTTCAGAACCAAATAAAAGATAATCACCTTTTCTGTAGGAAAAATCCTGCAAGGTAAGAGATAATCAAAATCCTAATTACTGGTCCCTCTTCAATTTCCATATAATGCTTTGTTTTGGAAGTGAAGGCAGATAATCCTTTTTAGAGTGAATATCCACTTTAGTCCTTAAAGATTTTTGGGTCTACCAATTTGATCAGCAAAGAGATAAAAATCCAAATTAGCACTCAATCATCGTGAATGTAAGTCAAAATAATCTCTATCAGGTGTCATAAATTATGCTAAAAATAATTAATTTGACCCACATTTGATACTTTTGGGACCATTTTGGGTTTTTAATTTTTGAAGGACAAAACTGGTATAGGAAAAATTTTGAGGGACCGCAATAGGTATTTACTCATAATGCATAATAAGCATAGTCATATAATCATTAAAAAAAGTACTAAATCTTGATTGACTTCCAGGGACCAAAAACAGATTTAAGCCTAATATAAGTAACCAAATTTCATCCAAAGAGTCTTTTAAGTACCATGTTCAAATTCAAAAAGATTAACCCACTTGCAATATTGCTACCCACCAAACATAAAGAGGCCACTGTCACAGACCAAAACATAGGGATTGAGTCATCTCCAAGACCTTGTCTCAGTTTCATATTCCTTTTTCTCCCACCAATCAACCCAGACAAACAGGGAAATGATGAATGGGTCTACTTTAAACAAATTTTGGAAACCTTCTCTAACATAAGTTGGAGTATAGACTAATCCATGTAAGAAGTCTTAGATTTTTTCCACTTAATCATCTTATTTTAGTAGTAAAAAAATGCTAAATTATAAATTTCTAATATGATCCTATATGATATTAATTAGGGCAATTATATTCACATCCGAAAAAGGGTCTAAAGTCTAAACACACCTGGTAATATCGAAGAGACTCAAGAGAGTGGGTGTGATAGGTGAGGAAGAGAGTGGTATAACTAGACTTTCTTATGGTGCAAATAGAATTGCCCTATTAATTATGATCCGCAGCAGCATACAAAAACTAGAGTCTTATTCAAAGCAGTATTCTTACAAGTATGTCAAGAGTTTAATCAGTCAACTAGTTGTTTCTCTGAAGTTTTGGCGCAATAGAAGAAAACAGAATTTTATTTTGAAAGGGACACTAAGGACTGAAATAAAACCTTGGGAGAAGCAATGACATAAAAGACAGGTTAATAATCAGGCATCAGTATGAGAAATGCTACCATTAAAGGGACTATGCTAGGTCCTCTGTCCCAAAAAAATTGTCAATTTTGAATGGATTTCTTTGTTTCTTTTGACAATCTTTTTGGGACTATTAAAAGTAACGATGGAAAACTTACAGAATGAATTTCAGTTCCCCTCTTCGTGAATGCTAACAGCCGCTTTTCACCCTCCTGTACCAGACCGTGATTAAATGTGTAGTCAAAGAAGTGTATGATGAAGGTTTCAGGAATTTATCTTTGGGAATGGTTCTGTTTTTTGCACAGAAATCTATTGGGAATGATAGGTACCTGTTGCCTAAAATAATCCTGGAAGTCTGCCCAACAATCATGAATTTTAACAACCACAAATCTGTAATTTTGTGTCTGTAATGGAAAACATAAAAAAACACTAATGCGATTATATAAAGATTAGATATGTTGAAATTAATAGATGTGTTAGATTTAAAAATCAACACATGTTAACAACGATAGAGAATTCATAATGCATAGTATTGGAGTTTTTCACTTTTTTCTAGAATGTCAAGAGAGATGCAAGAATAAAGGTTGAACTATAAAGAAGCATATGTCCAAGGATACGGCCAATAATCCAATCCAGCACGCTTCAGTTTAGTGTCATCTACTTTAAAACCCAACGGCTGAAAAGGTAGAAAAATACAAAGGTTATTATTAATATTTTGCAGCAAAACATGAAAATAGCAGAAAAACTAATCATGAAATGTAAAAATTTATAAGACATAAAAAAGCACAACTAACCCCAACTAAGTGTAGCCCAACGGCGGATGCTGCACATGTTCTAGCAATGCACCCAGTGTTTCCGGGGATCTGCCAAGGACAACATAAATCCCAGAACCACCTTCAGAAATTGAGTGATTCTAATCAAAGCACAAAAAAAATGTTTACTGAGGTCAATTTACTATGTTAAAACTTCAATATGTTTTTAGGTGATGTACACTTTAATATTCACTTGAATAAAAATGCACAAGCACTTCAAAGTAGGCTACGACTAAGGATTCAAGAAACAACAACATTTCATTCAGTAACCAATCCTCAATTAACGTAACAACTAATTGGTTTTAGAGTACGCACACAATAACAAAAGCTGAAAGTAACCAGTGATTCCTCATATTAATATTATCTTGGCTTGCTTTATGTTTCTCCTGACACTAATCATCATTTGTTTCAACAGACAAAAACATTCTCGCTGACATAATGGGGGGAAACATCCTGCTTTTTAACACATTATTCACCAATATCACTGCAATTGAACATGTTATGTAAACAACCATTGAATATCAAGTTATTAACCTATAGGATTATATCCTGTTCTAATTAAAGGGAGGAAACACAAACCAAATGACCATCTCAGCTTATTTTCATATTGGTTAAAATGCAAGACACTAGCACATGTATGCTTTCTTACGGAGCATAATAATACAATAACAAATTGTCTTAATTTAAAAGACTTGTTGTAGTCCAAGATTAAGAATTTCATTTCTTTCTTTTTTATCAATCCTGTAATCCAGTTCATGATTATTATTTTTATTTTAATATATCTGAATAAGTATATTAAACTGAAAAATATGTGATTGATCACCAAAGTTGTCATCATAGTTAATCAATATAATCATATATGTTAATCTTTCTGTTAGGAATTGGAGAATTCTTTTATCATATGATTAAGGAATTTATCAGGGGAAGTACATTCAACATTTTTTTGTAGTATGAGAGTGACAGAGTGATGGTTTTGACATGTAACTTCGCTCATTTTAAAAAAGAAAAAAAGGTAGAAAAAATTTATTAGCACTCAAATACTATTTAATACAACAACAGAGATTTAAACAAAAAGGTTAGAACATGGCTTTTCACCAATTCAATTGTGCTAGTTCCAAGGGATGCTACTGACTAGGGGTTAGGCACTTTTAATCCCTTAAGCCTGACTGTTACATGCAAAACAACATATTGTTTATAACAGAAACTTACATAACTTAAACATGACCATGTAAATATGTGTAAACCCTTCTGGAAATGGGAGACTTACCTTTATTCAATGTAACTTGTAAATAACTTTGGAAATGAATTCAGAGGAGTATTAGAAGTGTGCTACAACAAGCATCTATTTATAAGGTTTGACCTTCATGCAAATGCATTGCATAACTTACAGATTAGTATAGGTGTGAAGAAATCACTCAAATACAACAAAGCTTAATGTATGTGAAAATTTAATGCCTTGCAATAATATTGGACTTTTTAGTCCATGCTACTGTAGCACAACAAAGCATGCATACCTATTCTTGACCCAGTATGCCTTATCAAAATTTATACAAGTGTGGCAACATTCTTGGAATTAAATTGTCAAGCTTGACTTTACAATTCACACCATACAAACATTGTACCTAACTTAATAAGGCAAAGCTTACTGTAACCATCTCCACATCATGGGTACGATAGTTTTGCACAGGCCTCTTTAGTTGTCAAGATGCATTAGCAAAACTTTATTGTTTTGCATTAAGGCACATCCTAAACTAAATCTAGACACATCCACTACAAATCCTTTAGAATTTGAAGATAAGGTAAGAACTAGTGTTGTAATCAAACACTCCTTAATTTTTTCGAAAGTTCTGTTACACGCTTCAGGGAAAGGAAAAGATAGAGAATTTTGTGTTGACAAGAGTTGTAGTGCTTGTAATGAAAAAAACTAAGAAGAAAACTACTTGAGACGTCACATGAATTTTCCTATACAATGCGCCTTGGGTCTACACATGTACCAAGACATGAATATGAAGTACCTGACAAAGTCATGCAAAAAAATTTATTGCCAAGAATGTTGCCGCACCTGCAAAATTTTGATAATGCATACTTGGTCAAGAATAGGTGGTTGCATGCTTTGTCACACTACACTAGCATGGACGAAAAAATCCAGCATTGTTGCAAGGCATTGAAGTATACTAAACTTATTTCATTTGAGGGATGGTGGCCCGTGGCCGAAGTCGAAGTGAAGTCAAACTATATGTTTGATTCTCGAAAAAGGCACATACTATTGAGGCAGGTGCTGAGAGGGGGATTGTTTGCTATGTGCCAGCACTCTATTTGGAAAGGCCAAGGTAGGGTCAAAGTCGGATCAAACTAAGGCACTTGCTAATGGGTGGATTACTCCATGCCTATGCTAATGGTGATAGGCCAGTGAAAGTTTTCCAATGCATTTATAGTGCATTTTCATGAAGTAACAAAGCTTACAAAGAGATGCATACAGCTTAGTTATGAATCATTCACTTATGTGTTGGATCAAATGTTTACCACTATACCAAAAACTAAAGCTTTTAGTCAAGGCAGTGAGGCACGACTTTTTTTAATTAAACCCATTAGCAAGTGCAATAGTTTGATCTGACTTTGACCCTACCTTGGCCTTTCCAAATAGAGTGTTGGCACATAGCAAACAGTCCCCCTCTCAGCACCTGCCTCAACAGTATGCGCCTTTTTCGAGAATCAAACCTATAGTTTGACTTCACTTCGACTTCAGCACACCCGGACCTGCCAAGGCAGAATGTTGGCCTACAGCCAAGTAGCCAACAGTCCAACACCCTCTTCCCAATGCCTTCCTAAAGTCCACATGTTTACAGAAATTGAACTCGTGACCTTGCCTCATTCCCTAGAATTAAATTGTACTTGTGATGCTCAGACTTTATGTATGACATCTCTAACAACTTAGCTACTCTTGGACTTACTTATTATACTTTTTTTATAGACAAAGTTTTTTATTGCAGATATCGAGATTTGAACTAAGATGCTAACACTTTATGTTTGACCGCTCTAACAACTGAACTATTCTTGGACTTACTTGTTATACTAACTAATTTTTACCTGAGGGGAGACCAGCACAACCTGGAGAACCCGAGAACTTGATGATTCATTCAGTCCCTCTCCAGCACCAGGAGGCAAAGTACCTTCCTTGCTTATCCCAGAAGAAGAAGCAGCATCTGTAACATGTGAAAAAACAACAACATTAGAGTCGTAGAAATAATAAAAGGGAAATTAACGATGAAAAATAAAATTGAATAAGAAAAGTGAAAATAGATGTGGGGAATGATTACTGAAAGAGTATAGTCGAGGTGAAGAAAGAGAGGGGAATGGTTTGGGTTTGAAGGGAAGTAAAGTGAAAGGACGAAAAAAAGAGAATTTGGGTCGGAAATGAAGAGAGGTGGCTACTACGAAGTTGAAAGATTTGAGGGCAGTAATGTCCATGGATATTGCCGTTACTCACACTAAGCTTCACCTCTTTGCTTCTCTGCTGCTTTGTTACTCTCTATCTATTCGTTCAACTCCCGGTTGCAGAGTGTGTAATTTGAGATAGGCTACAAATCCAATGGTACAGGAAACGGGATATGAGAGTATGAGTTTATACATCACTTAAAAAAATATAAATATATAGTAAATGAAATATTAATCTTTATATTAGTAGTATATATCATCAAGATATTATTTAATATTTACCCCATTAAAAAAGAGAGTGAGTGACTTTCTACTTGGGATTATTTAATATTTCCAGAAGTATTGAATTATTCGTCCATAAGATACTTATTAATATAATCCAAATAAAAAATCAAACTCCTTAAACCACTCACTAGCTCTATTTGGTTTAACGCATAAATGATAAAATTGCTTACAAATTTATTTAAAAAATAGACAATGTAGATAGAAGAATGAACTAGTGTTACTTAGGCCAAATAGGTGTTCAAATAAGATTCAAGGGTGAGTGAAGGTTCAATCATTGTTTGAGTACTAAAAAGTGCTAATTGACACACTGACAATGACAATAGTTTGGAATGGTAAAAAAACATTGTATAGCTAAGGTGAGTGAGGAACTAGATTTGTGTACAACATTACATGTCATGAATAAGTTATTATTATATTGAGGATAAGTTATTTATTTTAACTACTAAAATTATGATATATCTTATTTTTTTAGTTTTTATAATTAATTTTTTAGAAAATAGTTAAATATAACACATGTTATGGTTTTAGTGACTGAATGAGATAATTTATCTCATAATATATAAAGATATTTTAATCTATTTGTTTATTATAGCATAAATCAATTGGATCGTTGAAGTTGTTTTCTTTTTCAGGAATGATTTTAAAGATAATAATACTTACAAGAAAAAAATATACATAACGTCATCCTAATCTACAACATTTCCAACAAAAATAACAAGACATAAAACCCTACAAAACTGAGAAGGGGTGAAAGTCCTCTATAATAAGAGTGTAAACTTAGAATTAGATTAGAAGTTCATTCAAGCCAATACATATTTGTATGATTATGTTTTTCTTTGATCCAGATCCAAAAATTAAGTTTTATCTCATCTATAATATCCTCCAAATCAATTTCCTTCGTTCAAAATAACAACATTCATACATTCATTCAACCATTTGTTTAGTTATAGCCAAAGACAAATGTTAGAACAAAATTAATCATGTCTCTATCTCCAAAAATATAATCAAATCAACTTAACGGAACAATCTAACACAAAACTATAAGTTAGGTTGGGTTGGATTAACAAAAAGGTAAAAAAATCAAGTTCTATAATAAATTTTTCTCTAGGAAATAAGACGAGGATAAGAAAAATGATTTCGTCAATAATAGGATATTTTATTACAAATTCTTTATATATATTTTATGATTCCAAGCCAATCATTAATGAACAACGTAGAATCTTATATCTCATTGCTTTAGTAGAATTTTAGATATTTTATTTTTCATGGTTATAAATCATATATATATAATCTAACATGAGTAAAATTAATTTTTATGTTAGTATTATATACCCAAATATTTGAATTAAAAACTTATATTTACATTTTTTTTATATTATAAATGATATCAAATCATATTTTGCTCACAGAACTCTATTTCTAGGGAATTATAATCAATTTATATTATTTTGCTTTTAAAAATATTTTATTACACATTCGGTCTCCTCTTATCCCCAATTATGGAAGTTCTCTCTTCAAATAATCTTCATGGTAAATTAAATCAGATAGAAAAGGAATATGGATCTAAACATATTGAAGAAATTCTTTATATTTTAACAACTAAATTTATTCAAAAATGGCAATAGATTCATAGAGTCTAATCATAAAAAACAAAAGTGAGAACACCCTCTAGACATAACATAAAACTTTATCTGCAATGCAATTTTCTCAATCGGGTGTAAGTGTAACCAATTATTAGCACCAAGCAGTACTAACTTACCATTTATTAATCCCAAATAAATTATACTAGAGTTGAGATCAATTCTTAGTTTAAATTAAATGATATTGTAATGTAACAATATACACTAAAATAGATCTAATAGGAATAGATCTATAAACTCTGCACATGGATGGTAATGGGTCTGGATTTGTCCGGATAGTGAATTATATAAACTTGTATCGTTACTTCATTTTGGACTCAGACTCACCACAGACCTATGTTAATACTCGCAGGGTCTACTACTTGCAGGTCTTTAGGTACCAAGCGGATATGCTGGTACCTACAAATTCAAAAATATTAAAAATAATTGTGAGAAATTCACGTAACTGTGTGTTTGTTTTCTACAATCTTATATGTTATTTAATCAATTAATAAGAGAAAAAATTATAAAATATAATTTAAATTTTTAAACATAATTTAAATTGTCTATTAAACATAACTCATTTTACTCAAACAAACATAAAAAACAAAGTCATTACTTCAACATTATTATGATGTAAAATTAATTTAGTAAGAAATGTTTAATCAACATAGCAGTAGGTTAAGTATATGAATTAACAATATAAGATCATATCATACTCTTTAACAATATAACATCATTGTTTAACAACATAACAATCAATATTATAAATTAATATGATATTACAATTATGGATTAACAATATAAAATTACAATCATAATTAACATGATATTACAATTAGAGAATAAAATATCTTCTGATACAAGAAGATAAGTTATATTTTCTGGCTACTAAAATCATAACATGTGTCATGTTTAATCATTTTCTACAAAAATATTTCTAAAACTAATCAAATCAGTACACATGTCATACTTTTACTGGCTTGATGAGACAAATTATCTCCTTGTATGAGGAGATACTTTATTCTCTTATAATTATGTTGATATATATATGAAGGAATAGTGGGTTGGGTAGCTACGAGTCTGAATACCTCATTATCCGGACCCAGACCCGTCCAACAGAAGGTCTCAAAATCTCGGGTCTTAATTACCTGCGGGTTCAAAAACACGAACTCACACCCGAGCCATTGTGAATATTATATGCGGGTACTTACGAGTCCGATACCTATTATCATCCCTAACTCTGCAGCACAACGGAAACAAACGTGTGCAAGGTAAAGAAAAAAGACACATTAAATTTTAATGTGTAAACTCTGAAATGACAAGGAAAAACACCGGACAATCTCCGAAAAATATTCCACTATATATAGGATAATTATAAAATCATTTCCACACTCTTCTCTAGGAATGGCAACAGGGAGATCAGAGTCGGATTTGTACATACCCAAACCTGAAATTGAAAACTCAAACCGGAATCTGAACCTAAACTCAATGGAGTTAAAAATAAATATATCATCCTCGAATCCGTCAGGTTTCGGGTAACCCAAACCCGATAAAAAAACTCGAAAATAATAAATGTACTAAGGAAAGTATGATATCATTTTTGTTTCATTTTTCTGTACCACTTCTATTTTCTCTTGTAATATTTCATTTATTTTATGTTGGAAGAGTCAATAGTATGTAAAGTAAAATTAGAAATTTAAAAGTAAAAACGATGGGCACATGATAGAACTTTCAATTTTAAATTCAATTACATTACTTCAGGGCGAGTTCAGGTAGGTCTTTACTCTACCAAACCTGAACCTGAAAATTAAACTCGGTCAAAACTCGAACTCAAACCCATTCACATCATGTTTTTCCGTTAAGTTCGGGTTAGGTTTGGGCGAGTACCCACATGTTCGATTTTCATTGTCATCCATACTCTTGTCACGCAATAGGTACATATATAGTATTTCCCAGTGAGACTCCTCATTTTCAAATACTATAACATATAGTATCGAATAATAGAGATGAAACACAAAATTAAATTAGTGTATTTGTCACACACTCTAAACTCTTTAAAATTTACTCACACTCTCTATTTTTACTCACTATAAGAAGTTCTTACTTGTATAATACTTTGCTTCTTGTTACTTGTACAATGTGAAAATATTATATTCTTCAATGCAATTTTAATGACATAGGATTCAAAAGTGCTTCAATAAATAAAGGAAATACAATTTTTAATGACACATTTATTTTTTTCAATGATAATAAAGTTACATTTTTACTATTAAAAATAAAGTGAGAAATAATCATTTGTCTCTTCATTAATGGAGAAGATCTTTGTTCAATTTTAACTGCGTATGATTAGGCATGCACCGTCCATGACTTTCTTCTTTTCTTATACAATAAAATAAGTGTCATCAAACATGGTTTTTATGCGTAAACATATCATGTCTCACAATGTGTACCATTCCATTTACCATAGACTTGTGATTGGTCAGAAAAAATATATTTAAGTTAGCATTTAATTATTAAGTATTTTTCTGACTAATAATAGTTTATGTCACATGGAGTGACACAAATTATAGAACAAAAGATGTGCTTTAGGTTGTTATTATATCACATGACTCGATCCCACATTTTTCAATGCCATTGCACACAAGAAATTATGGCGTGCATATCAAATAAGCACCGTGCCATCCAAAATTATTTTTTATAAGAGCAACCACAATGATAAACATCATCTTCATTCTTATTTGGGTCTCACACATTATTCTATAATTTATTATAACTCTTCATGAAATAAGAATAACATCTATTTTTCCTATTCTTATTTGGTCCCACAACATTTACATTTTCCCAACATCTACCTCTCTCCTCCCTTAAACATTAGGTGTGTGCCATAAAAGTTACTAAACATTAAGCACCCAAAAAATGTTCAACAACATTTAAAAAGTGTACAACAACATTAAAAATAAACAGCATAAATATACAACAGGACAATAACAGTAAAGTAAACAGTAGCAATAAACAGCAAGACAATAACAATAAAGTAAACAACGATATTAAAGTAATCAGCAACAACAATAGTCTCATTAGTATTAACAACAATAACCACTAAGACAACATTTAAACAATTTAAGCATCAACGAATAATTTAGGAATTGGACATAAGCTAAGTGTGGAAGATGCTTAAAAATGGTTACATACTTAAACAATTTTGGCCCGGTCTGGATCGGTTTGGATCCAAGACGTGAATCCGAAAACCGGACCGGACCGATCGGTCTTTAATAAAAATATATAATATAATCCAAACATATTCAGTTTTTGGGGTTTCGATCTATTTTGGATCGGTTTTATTTTTGGATCGGTCTGGATTTGAACATCCCTAGTAAGAACAATCAATAATTGTTCTTATTTATGAACAAAAGTTATAGAATAAGAATGACATAATGAAGAACAAAGTAAGAATGTTCTTATTCCATTAAGAACAATCTTAAGAATAACTACTATAGTTGCTCTAAGTATCAATGTCTCTATAGCTAGTTATCGTAGATGCATCACTCATCACTATTTTGATTGTCCTTTTTGAGTTCTCATGACCGTATTTTCTCAGGGCCTCTCATTTCTCATGCCTACTTATTAAAGCTACTATCATAGGAAGACAAGAAAATTAAGAACTTAATAATTAAGAGGGTAGAGTACCACAAAAATATTTTAAGGAAAAATAACATAAATTGAATGGTAGGGCCTTGAAATAGAATTGTATTAGCAAATTAAAATATAAGTGTTTAGTCTAAAAATTTGGATATACAATAGTAACATAATATTTTAAGAAAAAAACTTCACTCATATTATCATACATTCATACCCTATATATATATATATATATTCTAATGATGTGTTACTAAATAAACATTAGGGATGATAACAATAGTTAGATACATGGAAAAACGACAAAAAGTAAATATACGTGAAGATGCAAGCATACATAAATGAATGTATGTAAGTATGTATTACATAAATTTTGATGAAGACAAATGTTGATGAAAGACAAAGTTTGATAAAGATAAAGATCGACAACAATGATTGTATATCAAGGACAAGTTTGAAGGGATGAAAAAAATCAACAAACAACAAAGTCAAGAGTCAACTTCATACAAGCTAAAGCATTCAAGAAGATTTATAGGTTAAGTGTTTTTATATCTTTATTAGGTCTTAAAGATGTTTGCTTAGAAAGTGGCTAGGCTAGAGTGAACCCTAATGGAAGTCTCGCAAGCTAAAATCAGTAATAATTAAAATGAGACTTACATGCATACATACATGATTTACATGCACATGCATACATACATGATCATAGGACTCTGATGCATTTAAAAAGAGTTTTAAATCATACATCATTCAAAGTCATGCATCATACTTTTACAAATCATATAGGAGGTTCATATCATATTGAAATATCTTTTAGAAAAACCTTTAATCGATTAAGCATTGAAATCTTAGGAATCCGTTAATCGATTAAGTATGGGTTTAATCAATTAAGGGTTGTTGAAATTTATGGTTTCTTGTATTTTAAAGAATCGTTATTCGATTAAATTTAATAATAATCGACTATACACAACAAAAAATAGAATTGTATATTAACCCAAGTTTTTCATATTGCTCAAAAAATATAACATACATTCATAGAAGTTAGAGCACACACGAAAAACAGATTTCACATTGTTCTGAAAATCATCGCTCTTTCACTTTCATATTTTTAGAGAGATTTTCAAAGTGTTCTTTTGGAAAAGAGAATAGGGAGAATCTTTAGAAATATTTCCAATGAGCTTCATTGTCATATCTTTTGTAAAAGAAATCTTGCATCTCACATTTTCTATATTCTGAGTTGTGAGATTTGTAGAAGAGTTCTTATATTCTAGAATAGTGATTATTCTGCACACATATGTGTATCAATAACTTGAAAGATTTAGACAATGCATAAACATATTCTCTTGGTGTGTTTAGTATCACCATTGAAAGAGAATTGGTTTGGGAAAACCCTAATTGCGGTTAGGTAATAGTGATTGTCTTCACAAGGCAAGAAGTCTTGAGTAGAGCGAGAAATCGGTTGGGGCCAAAATCACGAATAGTATGGTATCCTAGTAGGAAAGTTGAGTGGTCAAACCAGGTTTAGGGCTCAACGGATCCAAGAAAGGAGTTCTTCTGTGTTGTATTAAAATTGTGTTTGTAAGAAACATTAATATTCAATAGTGAAGAAAAATCTCTCAAGATCAGAATGGGAGGTCTAGATGTAGTTTGCAAGTAGACCCACAAACAAACCAGGATAAAAGCTGTATCTCATTCTTCTCAACCCTTAACTCTTTACATTTTATTACATGATTTACTTAACTTGACATGCATATAAGTTTAGTAAAATCTTGATAATATTGGAGATCAAAGAAAACTGTTTTCATAGAACAAGAACTGAATAATCGATTAGGTTCTTTAGTTAATCTATTATCTGTAGAATGAGTTAATCGATTATAGCTGGTGTTAATCGATTAAACAATGAGTGGATTTGTAAAATCTATTTGTTTATCGAGCAACAATAATTATATACCGTATTACATATTCACTCCTTCTAGGTAAGTTACGGAGTCCTATGGGACCCAACAAAACTGACAATATAAGAGGTGAATATACTAAGTGTATATAAATTACTCAAAATATATAAACATTACACAAAAAATAATGAATGTTATTCCTATGTACTAATATTGTAAAAATTTATATACAAGTAATGTCTCATTCATTATTCATTTGTATTATTACTTTTCATTTGTACATGTTACATATATATTTTTAACCATACGAATATATGCGTAACATGTATATTTTTAATTATACTAACATAAAATAACATTTGTATTCTTAATCATGCGGCAAAAAATTACTGTACCATCCATTCAAATAAATAGATAACTTGCTATTTGATTTGCTAAAACAAAGTCAAGTCTTGTAGCGTGTGATTTGGAGTAGGGAAGAAATTTCTCCAACCCCATTATTTCCATTTCAGTATATTTACCTAAACCCTTCTTTTTCTTACCTTAAGAACTTCAATACCTCCTCCAAACCATGGCCACACTCGCTGCTTCCGTTACTATATTCCTCTTCCTCCTCTTCACCTTCTCACGCGCGCGTGAAATCCATCACTATTTTCCTCATTCCATACCCGTTTCCTTAAACGCAAACCATATCCACCAACACGACACCGTTTCCGAAAACGCAAACCAGTTCCACCAACACGATGTCGTTTTGGAAAACGCAAACCAGATCCACCAGCACGACACCGTTTCGGAAAACGCAAACCAGATTCAGCAACACGACACCGTTTCCGAAAACGCAAACGAAATCCACCAACACGACACCGTTTCCTTCTCCCTCCACACAGCAGATCCCGTCGTACCGTTAACCTTCGTCACTTTCCGTCCGATCAACCGTCACGTCCCTCGTAATCCGTTACCTCTATCGCTATCCCTCCGCACCGGAAAGCGCCGCTGCCGCCATGGCCACCGCCGTCCGATCCCCTACGGCCACGATGCGATCGTGATGAGTGATGCCGCCGTCGATCCGTCTAACCGCGGTGTTGTTCGCCAGATCCCGACACGGTGGGCGAGGTTTCAAGGCGGTGCCAGGATGCGGTTTCCGGAGGTGAATCCTAGTAAGCACCATCTCCTTCTTCATCGCAAGGTGCATGGAGATGAAGGTTGGTTCTCGAACAAAATTCGCATGTTTTTGAACATGTTCTGATTTTGATTCTATGAGATGCAACTGAACCAATGAAGAAAATGATGAATGAGGATGGTGCTTATATATAGATATGAATGAATATGGTTTTAAATTGTTGATGTAAATTTAAAACCTTAATATGAATGGTCTGTGTTGTGTATTATTGTAAATAAGTTTGCATCTTTATAGAGATGTAGAGGGTATGTATAATAAGAACTTTGATAGAGTTGGATCCTATGATGTAAAACTATTAGTACTGTTTTCTACTATGTTGTTTATTTATGAGTTGTTAGGGAAATTTAATATGATAATATTTGTGTTACTGCTTCTGTTACCAACTCTTAACACTTGTCTGTTATGAATGAGGAAATGTTATTTGTTCATCAGTTTATGTTTTGAAATATAAACTATTGTGCTGAATTTATAATTTGTATTCTTAGCACAAACGATCACGGAATTTATAATTTGTCGACACTATTTTTCTTTAAAATTTTAGTTGATACCATATATTCAGATTTCAGAAATAGAAAAGTTGGATTTAGATTCAACTGCATTGTCAAAAAGTTTCGGTTTGTCTGCCAGACAGTGAATTGCTGTAAACTGCATTATTTGGGTGTCAACTAATGGACAAGGTGCCACTAAGTGAAGGAGAACTTCAAGCAACTTAAACAAGTGAAGGAGAACTTCAAGCAACTTAAACAAGAGAAGGAGAAGTTGAAGAATGGGAGCAAACTAGAAGTTTTTAAACAAATTAAATTTGTTTCAGAGTCTTTGTCACCTAATCCCTCCATTAGTAAGACTTCTGTGGACTTGAATAACCCATGGTGGTTCCAGTGGCAAACTACCTTTCAGTTTAAAGTGGCTGTCAAAACTGGTACCACCCCCTATAAAGTTAAGGGCCGATGAGGATGAAGAATAAACGAATGCTGAGGGATTTTTCAACAGAAGCACCATCGGATGGCACTGAGCAAAAAAAAAAACAGAATGACAACTTGATGTTGGTAATTACTTCTTAAACTTCATAATTAATGCTGGCATTTGGCTTGTGGTTTATATTCCTGCTAAATGCAGGTTTTGGTAGGGATTATGTGGTAGTGTCATTATTAAATAGTCATTTTATATTTTGCATATAATATGCTATCTTGTATTCTCTAACTCTCCGTCAGGCTATATTTTTCTCTCTTTATGACCTTGATCCTTGTCCTTTCCTGATTTAATGTTTTTTCATTAATGCGTGCTCTTTACATTTAATTATGTCCTTATGACTGTGATTTTCATGTATAATATGTTTAAGTTCTCTTCAGTGTTTCTTTCCTCGTCGATGTTTTTTGTTGATCCGTTCTCAGTCTGAATCTATCTTCACTATTTCCTGCAATTCTTTTCCATCTCTATTTATGAAAGTTGTACAACTTAGTGTTGTATTAGTTTGTGGTGTTGTTTACATCTTTAAAATTTTCTGAATTTTTTTATAGATTTTTCCTGTTCAATTTGATTTTCATTTTCTAATCTAAATAGATGCTTGCCACTTCATTTTGACTTATCCCTTCCATCACAGAAAGTAAGTAGAGGAAGATTAAGCAGGGCATGAACTTGAGTTTGTTTGTGTTGAAGATATAAATAAAACCATCCATGTGCCTTCTCCTAATGGCCTCTGCCATCAATTAGTCAAAAGTTTGATCTTTGCTGCTACCACTTTTTAAAATTAAAGTTGAATTGCAGCACAAGGTAGAGTGGATCTGTTCATTGTGGGCACTTAAAGCCCAAAAGGGCTCTTATGTGAGGGAAGATGTGAGATGTAATATCATTTATGTACCCTCACCTAATAGCTTAAGCTTTTGGGATTGTTGATCAATGACAGTTACTGTAGCATGTTAAGAACATCCCATCAAGTTATTTAGGTGCCGGAAGATTCCAGTTTTTGCATTCAGTTGCCATCACACCATTTTCCCTTTCTTTTTCTTCACATGAAAATTGAGTCATCCTGTTAGTAATCAAATAGACCATCTTGGTATATACATTCTTTGCTTATTGAAGTGGCATGCAACAAGGAGAAAATGTCTTGAATATTTTTGTTTCATGAATGCAACTTATTCTTGTTCAAATCCTGGAAACAAACTCTTCGCCTATGGGGATAAGACTGCATACATTTACCCTCCATAGATCCCACTAATTAGGAGCTTCGACAGGTCCTTCCTTTTTAATGCAGCTTATTCCTCAAGTACATATCAAGAATGGTGTATTGGAACACCTGCTGCAAGGCCACTTTTTATTCCCTGATTCACGCCCTTGATATTAATCAGTTCTATAAATGATATACTCATAGGCAGCACTTCCTTCACCAAGTTATTCTGAGTGAAGAAAGTTACTGATAAACTAGCATTTTTTGTGGCAAAAAATGGATCAGAGTGAGGAGCTGAGGTGTCTCGATGCAATTTGGTGGTCTTCGCAATAGGTGTTGGTGTTGGTCTTGATGTTAGGAAACCAATATCTGTAAGTATATCAAGAACATATTTTCTTTGGTATATAGTGATGCCCAATTTGGATCTAGCAATCTCTAGGCCTAGGAAATACTTGATTGAGCCTAGATCTTTAATTTTAAAGTGAGTGTCCAAGAAAAGTTTAACCAAATCAATTTCCTTTTGGCTATTTTCAGCCAAAACAAAATCATCAATATATATGAGCAAGGAAGTAAAAACAGAGCCTAAGATTTTAGTGAATAAAGAATGGTCATGGTGTGATTGGATGTATCCAATGGATAATAAACATTTGGTTAACCCAGTGAACCATTGTCTTCCAGCCTTCTTTAAGCCATAAGACTTGTGAAGTTTACAAACCTTGTCTGGTGTGGTGCACATGACACCTTGAGGAATTGTCATATAAACTTCCTCAAATAGTTCACCATGTAAGAAGGTATTGTTAACATCTAGTTGATGTACAAGCCAATTTTGTGAGGCTACTATAGCCAACAAGAGTTTTACTGTGGTAAGTTTAATAACTGGGGCAAAAGTGTCACAGTAGTCAAGGCCTTCTATTTGGTTGTATCCTTTGGCAATTAATCTTGCCTTATATCTTCCAATTGTGCCATCAGACCTATACTTAATTTTATAAACCATTTAGATCCTCTAGGTGTTTTATCAGGTGGTAGGTCAACTATACTCCAAGTTCTATTAATCTCGAGGGCATTCAATTCATTATGCATAGCCTCTATCCAGTGTTGGTGCTTCACTGCATGAGAATAGTGTTTAGGCTCTAGGTTAGTGTGGATAGACAAGATGTGTTTCAAGTGACTAGAAGAGACAATGTTATAAGATAGAACAATGGACAAAGGGTGACAAATCTTGGTTGATTTGTCAGTTTTGGTATGGCTAGAAGAGAGAAGATTACAATGGAAGTCTTGCAAGTAAGTAGAGGCATGCATATTCCTTTGAGATCTTCTAATATGATTACTATTGCTATTAGAATCAGTGGGAGTGCTAAGGGTTTAATCATTGTTATTGGTTCTAGAGACGGATTGTTGTATTGTTGGTTCATTGTCTTATTGACATTTGGGTTTTGATATAGAAAATTGAAGTCATCATTCCCTATGGGTGTAGTTGAGTAGTCCTTGGTCTGTTTGGTGTTGTAGGGAAAAATATGCTCATGGAAGATGACATGCCTAGAAATAAAGATCTATCTATTCCTTAAGTAAAAAAGGATGTATCCCTTTGTAGTGTCCTTAAAACCAAGAAACATACATTTTCTAGCCCTGTGGTCAAGTTTGGTCCTATGTTGTGCTAGAGTACTGGCAAAGCATTTTCTAGCCCTGGGTAGCTTACTATTAAGATGCTCATAGGGTGACTTGTGTTGAAGGTTTGGAGTAGGCAGTCTGTTTATGAGAGACTACATGTTTAATTGCATAGACCAGAAAGCTTTAGGAAGTTTTGATTGGAAGAGTAAGGTTCTGGCTGTAACACCGTGAAATTTCGATATGTATTTTATTAATTATTTATTTTAACAAAATTAATTTTAGAAATTAACCGGTAATGATTTTGGCTAAACTGTAGCTGAGTGTTAGTCTTGTTTTGTGAATTCCTATTTTGTGGTAAATTTTCGTAATTTTTTGTGACGAAAAGTTTTTGAACTACTGTCGGAACCAAATTAGCTTGAAAATGGCTTAATAACGTGTTTTTGAGTTCCATAACTCGGAATTGAATTATGATTGCGCCATTGGCTTCAAAATATCATTTCGAGTCAAGATAGACATCAAATTTGTCCATGACGCATTTCTAAATATTTTCACTTTGAATTCTATGTTCGAAATTCTAACCGTAAACCGAAATCAGAAGATTTTTAATATCCATCCGAGTATTACCCGATAATACTCGGACATGATTTAAGCGCGAATGTTTTGCCGAAGAGGTCACTTCACTTTCATGAGTGATCCTTGCTTGTCAAGCAAGCAAAAATACTCATCTTTTATACAAAATTCCGGAAACCTTTCATCTACCCATTACACCATTACTCTTGAAAACCTTTGGTTTGCCCTCCCTAAATCAGATCTATATCCTTTTAAAAGAGCCATCCAACTTGTAGAAACTCTTGGCATTTCATTTCACTCTTCTCAAGAACTACAATGTAAGTTTTGATTTCTTTGTTCTTAGTCTCTTAGAAATCTAACCGTTAGTTGTTTACGAAATTTTAGTATGATGTTTATACGCATGTTACGAACGTTTTCAACCGTAGAAATTTTCTAATAATCTTCCTAACTCTTATTTTACCCAAGAACTCGAAAAATGGGTTTTCATGAATTTAGAAATTGGTGTTTTGAACTGATTTGGTGCGCTCCGCCTAGTTTGGCTTAATGCATCATGCTGATCAACCTGATCGAGGGATATGCGCCGGACTCGAGCAACCTGATCGAGGGACCTGCGCCTGATGCTTGCCGTGACTTGAGCTATTCGGACCGTGTTGTCTCGGTCATGGTCTTGAACGTGATGCGTCGTGGTGCATAATATTTTAATCGTGCTGTTTGGGCTAATGACCCTGCTGGACTATGAGATAAACCTTATGTGTTTTTGCTAGGACCATGTGATGCATTATCATGTTGCTTGGTTGGCAAGTCACCATGTTCACCATGCTCATGTTGCTTGGTTGGCAAGTCACCATGTTCCATTAGAAAGTTGAATGAACATTGTGGAGGGATGATAGATGTATCCTTATATATAATACTTAGGTGTGAGACATTGATTAAGATATTAAGATCACATACTATGCATATTAACTCTATTGTTAAGGAGTATGCCACCACATGCTCAGTTACTGCAACACCCAATTTTTCTGGGAAATGTTAACGAATGACTTAGGAGCATTTGTTATAAAGTAATTTAGAGTAGAAAATATATATTGTAAAGTGATAATTTCAAGACTTTGAAAATTCAATAGCGTTACATTTTTCATGTATATTTTCTATGTTTGAATTCCTTAAAAACTTTCCTTAGGACATATTTTAATATGACCGTTGTCATTTTTAGTATTCACTCTGCCCCTAATTGTAAGTTGCGATTAATTAATTCGTATAAATAAAGAAAACTATGTGAAAGTAGTTATTATTTTCATTTTTATCAAGAAATATGTCAACATTCTAAAATTATTTCCTTTTCTATTGTTTTAATTCTCAACTACTCTTCATTATTGGAATATAGAGAAAATTAAAAAATATAGAGAGAAAATATTATAGCTATATTAGATATAAATTATTTAATATTGCGTATATATTATAAAATAATTTATCTTTAGATAAAAGAAAATCTTTAAAAATTTGACTTATAAATAGAAAATGAAAGACTAATATTTCTTTACCACAAGGAGGACAGTTAACGTAGAAGAGAGGTGATTAAGAAATCTTGTCTGTTTTTAAGGATAACATATTCTTCAAGTTATTTTAAAGAAACGAAAAAGTGAAGGAAAATGCTTATATTGCTTATCTGAGTACCTGCATAAATAAATAAAATTAATCTATACTATATATAAAGACAAAATATGATGTAACTTCCACCATTGTGTAATTTCCATTTCCTATTTTACCCTTCACATTATTTATTTTTTACAAAAATCTATATAATCTTAATTAATCATCACCAAGACATTAATTAACTACATCTCTCACCTTAAATTAAACATTATCATAAACACACAAATTATAATATAAAGTACACCGAATACAACAAATATATTCTAAATATAAAAAATAAAATATAAAAATTAAATACGTAATACCATATAATATTGACCAGCGGACACGAAGTGCCTGTATACACTAGTAATAAGAAAAGAGGAAAGGACTTACGTTTCTTGTTGAAGTTGTGGTCTTTATAATTTATTTATATTATTTAAAACTTCTCTACAAAAACTGCTCACTAAAACCAGCAGTCATAAAACCTACATGGTTTTTGGTTTCCTCCTTTGTTTTAACTCGTGGTATTTTATGTAAATTTCCTTGTCCTACGTTGACGAATTAAATATTGTCAACACAAGTTTATTTTTTTGAATTTATATCTAATTTGGTCTTTATACATTTTCTCACATGTATTATTTTGATCTTATAATAAAATAAGTTTAAATTTGTCCTCATAGATAGTAAATAAGTTAAAATAATTTCTATCATAGTCATTCAAATATTAAAAATAATTAATTTGATCATTAAGATATTGACTAGAATCCCAATATATGTCACATTTAGGAATCGAACATTTTTAATTTTTTTCTTAATTCTAAAGATCTAGCATGCCTTTGTCCACCTCATATACACCTTGTTGTAATTGAGATGTTGGATTAGTTGTTATGAAATAAATAAAGATACAAAAATAGAAATAGGTGGAAAGCCGCTATATAGTGACAAAGGAAAGATACTACAAGCAACAAAATATAAAATTTTTACTGAATGAATTTTTTTTTCAAATGCTCTCCGGATATAAGGAGGGAACAACAACAATCTTCATATCTTTTTATATAACATAAGAAACGTTAAAAAAACCTATATCAATATTGAATTAAGAGAAGCTATGGTGTGGGATGCTAAAATTATTTGTAGATTTCACATAGTCACTTGTCATTATAAACACACCTTATTTAATTATATTATTTCTGTGTTTTTTCACAGTAAATATATCTTTGTTTTTCTTATCATGTCACTTTCATTGTGAGAAAGATATTTAACTTAATTTATTAGAAAATTACCTTTTATGAAGCATATACTTTTTTTGCTTCAAAATTTAAAGACGATAAAGAAAGTAGAAAAGAATATTACCGAATAATATATATTACGAGTCAAATACCTTTATCATCCCCTATTCACAAATATTATGGGGAGAAGAAGTTGTTTGTTTATTTTAATAATATCTGGGTTTTTCAACACTTACTTTAAAATGAAATATAATAGTTTTAATGTGCTTTAAGAAAAACTTCCAATTTTCAACATCAATTAGTTGTAAACACAAAATAATAACCTAAGAAGAAGCTGAATTAGATTATGAAATTGTTCCTTTTAAATGCTAGAAACTAGAAATGTAGAGAAGAAGAAATTGAGAAAAAGAAAAAACTTCTAAGTATCTTTTAACTAACTCCTTGATTACTCAATTTAACATTTTCCCTTAATTAAAAAGTTACACCATGTCTATGTAAAAGAAAAAACAGTAACATAATTCTATACAAGCAAAGCAAAAATACACCATATAGAAACGAAAGACATTCAACATGACTCTTAACTTTCTAAACTTATCAATCTTCAAAGTCTTGGTTAATACATTAACAATTTGAAGTTTTGTGGGACAATAAGCAAGCTTGACTCTTCCTTTTCCATCTTGGTCTCTCAAGAAGTGAAGCCTTGTTTCAATGTGTTTGCTCCTCCCATGGCTTACTGGATTTTTTGCTAAGCTTATTGCTGATTTATTATCCACCCTTAGTTCAAACTTTTCAAAATCACCATACTTCAGTTCTATCATCAAATAGGTCAGCCATATTCCTTGACAAGCAGTACTGGAAGCTGCAATGTATTCAGCCTCACAAGTTGAGAGAGCTACTACATCTTGCTTCATTGAACTCCAAGATATAGAGGCACCAAAAATAGTGAACAAGTACCCCGAAGTGATCCTTCTGTCCTCCTTATCTCCACACCAATCTGAGTCTGAAAATCCCACAAAGTTTATTTCATATTTCTGTTTCTCATTTGAAAACAAAACACTATACCTTAGAGTCCCCTTCAAGTATCTAAGGATTCTCTTTGTTGTAGTCATGTTTCACCGTGAGGGATTGACCATGTGTTTGCTTATCACTCCTACTCTATAGGTTATTTTAGTCTTGTTGTGACATATAAATCTTAGACAACCTACAATTCGCCTATAACTTGTTGCATCCATAGAATTTTCCAAGATTGCTTCACTCATCCTCAAATTCCCTTCAACTGGTATTGAGGCAGATTTGTAGCCTAACATGTGAAACCTTTCTAGTACATCTGTTATATAATTCTTTTGATGCATTACGATTCCTCTTTCTGTCTTCAGAAATTTGATACGAAGGAAATAAGCAAGCTCACCAAGATCACTCATTTCAAATTCAGATTTTAGCTTTCCTTTTATCTTCAGAATCTGAAGTTCACTACTCCCTGTGATGACCAAGTCATCTACATAAAGACAGATTAGAATCAGATCACCTGTGCAAGTAAGATTAACATAGACACCATGTTCTACCTTACATTTGGTGAAGCCAATGGATGTTAGAAATGAGTCAATCCTTATATTCCAAGCTCTTGGAGCTTGTTTTAGGTCATATAATGCTTTCTTCAATCTTAGCACGTTAGTTTCATCTGTTGATGTCTCAAATTCAGGAGGTTGGGTTATGTAGACTTCTTCTTCAAGAGCTCTATTGAGGAAGGCACTTTTGACATCAAGTTACCATAGTTTCCAACCATTCCAACTAGCAAGAACAACAATCAATCTAACTGTCTCAAATCTGGCCACTGGTGCAAAGACTTCATCATAGTCATATCCTTCCCTTTGCATGAACCCCTTAGCGACAAGCTTAGCTTTGTGCTTAGAGACACTTCCATCCGGTCTTAACTTGACCTTATATACCCAATTGAGTGCTATAGGTTTCTTTCCATCAGGTAGCTCTACCTCTTCCCAAGTATTATTTTTATTGATGGCTTTGATTTCTTCCATATTGCTTTGAACCATACACCCTCCTTCATTGCTTCCTAGAAGGTGATTGATTCAGTTTCTCTAAGATTTCTAAATGAATCAAATCTCATTCATCTTTAATTGCATAATCATCAAACATTTCAAACTCACTTAGCCTTAGTGGTAAGTGTCTTGTCCTTGTAGGTCTAGTTTCAGCATCCCTGGTTTAATGGCCCCTTGTCCTTGGAGAGAAATCCATTCTTTTGTGACTTCTTGATCTTCTTGCATAGGAATTAGAGTTACTGACGTGTTGTGCTCAATTTTACTAAGAAGATCATTCCAGGAACTCATCTCATCAAAATAGACATCCCTGCTGAATACCACTTGTTTAGTTATGGGATTCAAGAGCTTGTATGATCCTGTTGGATTATAGCCAACAAAAATCATTAGTTCACTCTTGTCATCCAATTTCTTTCTCACTTGATCTGGGATGTGCTTATAGCAAACTGAACCAAACACCCTAAAGTGTTTAACTCATTGTCTCTTTCCAGTCCAAACTTCTTCATGAACTTTGTTGTCAACTGCTTTGGTTGGGCATCTATTGAGAACATAGGTTGCTATAGTCACTACTTCACCCCAGAGATTATGAGGCAGACTTTTACACTTCAACATACCTCTTACCATGTTCATGACAGTTCTGTTTCTTCTCTTATCCATTCCATTATGTTGTGAAGTGTATGGAGCAGTAATTTCATGAATAATACCACGCTCTACATAGAAATCTTCAAGCTCTCTTGAAGTAAATTCACCTCCTCCATCAGTTCTGAAGATTTTCATGAATTTCCCTAACTATCTTTCTATCAGTATTTTCATGATTTTGGCCATTTGGTCCAACTAATGAAATAACATGCCTTGATCACTTCATATCAATCTTATGCAATTAAGAGATTTAAAGACTCAAACAAGTTTAATTAGATAAATCAAATGTTGATTTAAACTTTGATCCTCACGTGTTTGGCTTACTTCCTCACTTGGCTTAGATTTACACTTCTTGATTTAAAAATTGTTTGCAAAGATCATGTTACACAAATTTAAATTCCATTTGCAAAAAAATTCAAGTTAGGACATTATCTGATGTTTTCACAAAAAGTTTAGCATATATCTCATTTTGCTCAATAAAAACTTAAGTCAAAATATGCTTAGCAATTTCTATTCATGCAACCATGCCACAATTTTTTCATTTAGCCACTTTGATTTCGGTTTTGATTTTTTTTTAGTTTATGGACAACCAAGATAATTTTTAAATAACTATACAATCTTATAAACAATATTAACTTTCTTTTAAAAAATTTACATATGCATTAAACCATGTTCTCTCTCTTTAAATGGCCTCAAGCCAATGGAAATATTGGTTTTAAGGAGATGTTTGATGCATATGAATTTTTTTAAAGAATAACATATTACTTTAAACACAACTTAATTTAAAAATAAAACAAAACATAAATTAAAAACATAGTAGCAACTTAAAACAACATATCAAATATTAGAAATGCAACATAAAGACAAATAATTTAGAAATTCATGTAAGGAAAAAGAGAAAACCGAAAAGAGCTTTTAATCCTCATCTTTCTCCTTCTCTTCCCCCTCACTTGAGTCTTGTGATCTTCCTTCAGGCCACTTAATGCTTGCCACAAATTTCTTATAGGATCCTCCTTTGGAGTGGGATTTATTTTCAAAGATGTTATGCAAGCTCTTGTAAATCCCTTTGATTTCTCGATAGCACACCTTTTGTTGTAGGTTTTGCATTTTTTGTTCTTGTATTATGGCGTCTATCTTGGAATTCGTTGTCTTCCCATTAATAGTTTGTTGATTTTGGCTTAAATCGCCAAAATATTTTCTAAGCTCAGCCCCAGTTTGTGAAATGATTTTCTCCTTGCAATAAGTGCTTACATATGATGCATTGATTTCTATCTTCAAGGCTATGACCTCCTTGTAAGGTCTAGGCACTTGTTGATACTTTCAAAAGTCAGTGATAATTGAAGGAAAAATCACTGAAAGAATGCCCCTCGAGATGCAATCATGAATAGCATCAGAGATGACTACAAGAATGTTGATGGAGTCTTCATCATATATATAACTAATGAGCTTTGCCTTGGAGATTGGCAAATCAGAGACATGTGAGGAAGGCCATATGTTGGACAACACAAAAATGGCCCAAATTTATGAAATTTGGGTCATACAAAATCTGAAAACTGACCCACTTTGATTGAGCTCCAAGCCTTCCAAACATAAGTTTTTTCTGACATAAGCTTCATCATGTCCTTCGCCTTCTCTCGAATAGACGGCATTTAACTTCAATTGATAGGTGCACAAGTCATGATCATTTGTTGATGATGGATTCCATGGGTTGCCCAAGTAGTCATTTATCATGTATTTATCATAATAAACTTGGGTCCCATTTACCCATGTATACTGATTCATCCTTGCCCCACTTGAAACAATGGAATTGGCATAAAATTGCTTCACCACATCTAATGAGAACATCTTTTTGGGATGGGTGAGCTTTTGCCAACCGCACTTCTCCACTCTGAAAGTGAACCTTCCAAATTCATCTTCATCCAAATTGACAATTTTCTCTAAATTGATTGCACGTTTTAGAGTTATTTCCTTGAACTTTTTATCGACATCTTTTGAAGCAAATTTGGTGCTCTTTTCCTCATTTGTGACTACCTTTCCTCTTCTTAATGAACTCCTACAAAATTTATAATTCCAACAAAATATTTTTTTCAAACCGAGGAGTCATTAGAATCAAGATTGGAAATTGTTTAGAACATGTAATTTAGTTTTACATTTTTGCTTCAAATTTGTTACTTTGAGAACTACCTAATTTAAATATTTTTATTCATGACCGGATTTCTTAGGGGTTGCACAAAGTATTTGGAAAAAATGTGATGCCTCATTCAAAAGTGCACAAGTTTCAAAAATGTAGTCAAGTTTGTGTATTTAATGATGTTTCCATTGTTGGTGATTTTTGAACAAGTTTAATACCAATAATCATCTATAGCATTTGACCAACATGAGATTTCAAAGTGTTCTTTTTGAAAAAATTGCGAATAAATTCATGACTTTGAAAATTTGCTCATGTTTCTAACATATCTTATTCTTTTTGGTTGAACTATTTTTTTAAATATTTTCACTTAACCAAAACATCCCCCTTTTCATCATCGTCTATTTTCATAAAAGTTTTGAAAGGCATGTTGGTCTAAAGATATGTGTTTCAACCAAAAACATTATTATAGAAAGTTTTAAATTTTTTAAGGTTTTCATGATCTAGATTTAAAACATTTGAAGGTAGGATGAGATGTGTCATGAAATTTTTATTTTGTTTTAATCATGAACAAATATATCTATTCAAGTTCAAATATATTTAACAACAAGCATATACACATCTCAACAAGTTTTGAACCAAAATTGATGACTTTTTGAGACATTTTTTGTTGGGTTTCCCTAAAAATTATTTTCATTTGTTCTTAAAATATACTCCCAAAAAATAAGCTTCAAAAAGAAGAAACAAGTACGAAAAAGTAAAGAGAAATAAGATACTTACATGATGATGACGAACTTGAGAGCTTTTAGGCAAAAATGAAAGTTTTTTTATATTTTGAGAGATTTTTAAACTGACTCGGTGCTTTAAAAATTAGAACATTGAGGGTTTTAAAAAGAATGAGAGTCTTGGTCAAAAGTTGATTTCTTCAATAGATAAGAGGATAAGGGAAATCCTCTTTTGAGGGGATTTTTGTCCACATGGCTTGCGTCAGTTAGGCCCTGAGCGCCAGGTCACCCACGCTGGGCGGTGGGTCTTTGGTCAAAGCTGGATCGAATTTGGTTGAGTTATGGCCATGATATGGCCGCCTTGGTTTGGACTCTTTTTGAGTTTTTGCAAGATTTTGACTTGGCACAATAACTCATTCTTGAATTTTTATATTTTCCCATTCTTTTTGAAAATTTTCTGATTATTTTCTAAAACTCACTTTTTTTATTTTCAAAGAAAAAAATTAAATTTTACTTTGATGATAAAAATTGTTCTTTTTTTTATCATAATAAAATAAAATAAAATATAGAATAAAGAGATGAAGGAAAAACATAATATACATTCAAAATATACTAGGTTGCCTCCCAACAAGCGCTCGTTTAACGTCAATAGCTTGACACATATTACCTACATAAATGAAATTCACCATATTCTTTCTACTGCCCAGATGAGCTTGGTTCACCCCTTAGGACATCATTGTAGTGCTCCATCAGATTGACTTCTGTATTAGCTAAAAATATTGATTTCTGATTATCAGCTATTTGTTTGGCCAACTGCCCAATTTGAATTTCCATATTCCGCAGAGATGCATCAACGTTTTTCTAGTTGGGCATTGTCATTTGCATGAATTGATTCACTGTATCCTCTAGTTTAACATTTTTGTCGTGTATTGGGTGTTGGTACTGATTATTCCTTAGGTAGAATTGTGATGGCGGTTTTTTAGGATTGTCTTGACTCCAAGGGTGATTCCCCTGAAATTGATTATTACCCCCTCGAGGATAATTATTTTGAAAGTTTTGTCTTGGAGGATTGTCTATAAAGTGGACTTCCTCATTTTGACAATGACATGTTTCCTGATCATCAGCATAGTTGTCACATCTGTAAACTTGCTTCTTCGAAGATTCTCGTAGTTGTCTAGGTAGATCCTTAAGCTTATGGTTCATTTCATCTAGCTGTTATTGAAGCAGTTTGTGTTGTGCTAACATAACATTCGTTGAGCTCAATTCGAGAATTTTACCTCTCCTTGGTGGTGGTCCCCTCTGGTGTTGACTTTTCTGGTCATTTAAAGTCATGGATTCAATTATATCAATGGCTTCTTGTGGAGGTTTTGTCAATAGTTGTCCGCAATCAATTGCATTTAGAATCTATTTGTGTTGTTATTATAATCCATTGATGAAGATATGGATTTGAGTTTGCACATCAAATCCATGGTTCATGCACTTTCTTAGCATAGATTTGAATCTATCCCAAGATTCGCAAAGACTTTCCCCAGCAGGCTGAACAATGGTGAATATAGCTGTCTTTAGATCCATAAACTTTCCTTGCGGAAAGTATCTGTTCATAAATTTCTCCTCCACCAGGTTCAAATTATTCTGAATATGTGGAGGATCCAAAAACCATTCCTTAGCTTTCTCAGTCAGAGTTAAAGGAAAAGCCTCAAAAAACTAGTTTCTTCTTTTGTTTTTGATATTCCAGTAGTATCAACCAACTCGTAAAACTGACAAATTCACCAACATTTGGTTGGTTTTCTGCCCTTGATCCTTCATCAGTCTATTGATTATTGACCATTGATTCTGATTTTTTCTCAGCTTTCTTCTGGGCTTTCTTTTTCTTTCATAATATTTTTAAGTTCTGGATCGAAAGAAAATTCTACCTGTTTATTTCTACAATGTATGCACGAAAGGAAATGTCTCTGTTTTTCACAAGAAGGTTAGTGATTAAGAATAGACAATATTTATAATTTAAAGAAATTTTTTGTTTATACAAATTCAAATTAATTTATACAAAAAGTGAAAAAAGATTTTTATACAAGATTATTAATAGTTTAGTATAGTAAATAATAATTTCTATTATTTAGAAATTCCCCGACAACGATGCTAATTTATTGAAACAGTTTCTTTATCGTGTTAGATAGTTTTCTATCGATTTATTTAGTGACAGGTTTATTCTTTGCTCGCCATCTCGGCTTTATTGAAAATAATTTCCAACGCCGACATATGATTTCAAGAATATTCCATTTGATAAAAAACTTAACTTTATTGAATTATTAACAACTTCATACCATCTCGGTTTTATGGAATAAATTCCAACACTGGTTTATCATATGATTAAGAGAATTAGCCATCTTAATCCAAGGATTTAAGACACTTTACCATGCACAAATGAGATCACAAAATAAATTTTTTGCATCTCATTTGATTACTCCTTATCCTCTTGAATTATGGAGAAATTACAAATAAAATTACCTAAGCTACTTTGGAGTAGAAATTCTCCAAGAAATTACAAAGAATAGAGTGTAGAAGAAGAGAGAAATTCGGATGAAGTATGGAAGTGTATGAATGGAATGGTGGAATAGTTCTTTTTTAGCCTTAAAATGTCTCTTGTTTATAGGAGTTCCAGGACATGGGTTTAGTCACTTGGCCAAGCAGCTTAATCACCTGCTTGGGGTTGAGTCACCCAAGCTATGGTGAGCTACTTTGCCTAGCTATTTGAGCTACTTCTGAAAAGCTTAAGGAGGCTAATTAGAGTGAGGTCATGCATGAGGTAAGCATGCTTGGGTGTCAAGCCCACTTGCCCAACTTGCTGAGTGCATACTGCCAAGCTCCTATGTGGCACCATCAAGCTGCCTGCTTGAGCAGCTTTGGCCTGCCTGATGTTGATGTGGCTTGGTGCTTGTTGATCTGGCCAGGTGTGTGGTTCCAAACTGGGCGCTCTAGGTGCCACACTAAGCTGCTCAATAAGGACTTAGCATGTGCCATGCGTCGGTGGCTCATGTCAAGCTTGTGTTCTGATCGTGCCTAGTTGAGTTTGATTGTGCCTAGTTGGGCCTGACTGTGCCAAGTTCTTGTCCAGGTCACATTGGGCGTGCATTTGGTCCAAGCTAAGCTGCTTAGTGAACAACTTCATGTTGACTTCATGCTTTCCACATAGGCCAAGTTTTATTGAGTCATGCTTAAGGCTAAGCACACAGCTTGTCACACCAAGCTTAAACATGTCATATATGGATCATTTTGGCCTATTTTTAGCACTTTGCTTGCACTTAAATGTTTCATCTCTATTATACCTAAATCCTACAAAATAAAGTAGAAAAGAAATACACAAAACATATATACAAGATTGTGATATTTTATCCAAAAAATATTGAATTAAGTTGGTTTTCTCAATTTTGCCAAGGATAATTGCCATAAAAAATGTATGAATTTTTTGCATTTTTGGCACTTATCAGCTTACAGGCAAAATTTTGATGTTTTGCCCACATATTTTGAGGGCAATGCCCATATTGCCATCTCTTCTAGGGTGTGACACACACTTCTTGCATGTCAGCCCATATTAACACTTTATGCTACTAAGTAATGAAATTGTATATATTTCATCGTTTTTATATTGGATGTACTTTTTATTATAATTTTTTATAGTGAATGTACTTTATATTATAATTTTTTGTTTTATTAGAATGTCTAACTTACAATTGATGTGTTGGGGTGGTTACTTACGATTATATGTTTTTTATAGTGATTAAAAAATTATTAAAGACAAAATAGGAGAATGTAAATTACACCGTTGTCGTTACACTATGTTCTGGCTTTATACAATATTGAACTATATATATAGATGTAGAGTAGACATGTAATAACCATGTTTAACTATTAGTGAAAGAATATGTATGTCTATTATTAATTTATTTTTATAAATAAAATGAACAACTGATATTAAAAGATGAAAACAAATTATAAAATGATAATATTAACATTTTCATTTCTTTTTTCATATCCTCACTATCCCATCAATTCTATTATCTTTATCTCCGATCATTGTCACTTATTTTCATTATGTTCCGACTATTATCATTCATTCTCCTTAATTTATGACAATGAATAACTGATGGGTGAACAAATGAGTTTAAAATTTTCAATTAAAGACATCTTAACTCAAAACTAGGTCTCAAAACCTTAAATTCTCCAACAAAATCAATTATAGGCATTTTTAAATACTAAAACAAAAATTGACCAGAGTTAATTCAATTCTACTATACACTTTGTTTTACTATATTTTTCATGATACAATTTATAGGTCAGATGTGTCTTACTAGTTTGATTTTTTTCTTGGTGATATGCCTTTTCCTTCAGAAATAGCATATCCATATAAAAATAATAAATATAATCAACAACAAATGGAAGCATAGTTTGGAGATTGGATTGAAGATTAACCCCATAAAAAAAGCTATACATTGTATTCCAAACTCATAAAGACTAAAAGGTAAAGAGTGGTGATGATCATGTGGGTATTGTGTATTAAACCATTGAAGGTATGTGATTTTGAGTATTTTTGTTTCCTTTTAAAAAGAAATATATGATTGGATGTAGGAAACCTAAGAGGACTCATGTATTGAACATAGATCTTTTTTTAGATAAGACCATATAGATCTTTTTTTAGATAAGACCATATAGATATTTTTTTAGAGCATTCTCTAATTATTTATTTTGCTCTTGTGTTAACTATGATGTATTACTTTTCTTTCACTTTTCACCACATAATTGTGTGATTAGAGATGGGAATGAGCTTGAGATCGGGTGGATATCTTTTTCATGTACTACTACTTATGATTGATCATAAAAATATTTAATTATTAATGTTTTATTTTAAATATATTTTTCAACCAATAAACACATGAAGTGAGATAACATATGTGCTTCCTTTAAAATCATTTATTTGGGATTCAGATCCTCATGAATAAATGATAATAATCGGAACATTATGAAGATATTAAAAATAATTGTAACAAAAATAACTAAATTATGACAATGAATAACTAAATTAAAACAAATATTAAATGTTATATATATTTTATATTTTAACTTTTGTATGCTCTTATTTAATATATAAGATAATTAATTGAAATATTTTGGAAAAATGTACAGAAAACCCCAACAATTAATGCTAATAATTTTGGCCGGGATATTTCTTGTTTTCTAGAACCCAACTTGTAGTCCCTTGAAATTTGTTTTTATCCACATACCACTGCATTGCTTTCGGCAGCTGCATCAGCAATGAATTTGTTGAAGACTTCTTTGCTTTGCCCCTCTTACAGGGAAAGGCTGCTCTTATCCGGTTCCAATTATTTTATCTTGTTATTAAAGGGGTTGACATTGAAACTCTGAATAGTAAATTATACTCTATTATATAAGGTATTTGGTAAAATTACACAAATATTTTCTCACTTTTTTATACCCATATAAATCCCTTAATTTATATACATATATTAAACTAATTACCTTTGCATGAGAGATAAGTGTAATATTCTAAACAAAAGATATGATAAGTGCAATTAAGGTAAACAAAATAGGGGTAGAAACATATCCAAATAGTATATGAATCAATATAACTTCATTATTTTTTGTTTATTACAATTTAGTATCAGAGTGATTTAACCAATATATCATTATGATTATTAATGCATTTTTTAATGCACAAAAAATAATGAAGAGACATTGACTCTTATACTATTTAAACTTGTCTTCATAATATATCATATTTTGTTTAACTTAATTGCACGCATCGCATTTTTTTTAATAGCACACTTGTGTCTTGTTTCTCATGCAGGATAATTAGTGTAATGTAAATTATATATAAAAGTGATTTGCGTATGTAAAAAAAGAAATGAGTAATTTGTTTAATTTCATTAAAAGTCAGACGAAGTAATTGTAGTTTCCTGTTGTGTTTATTTAAAAGATATTTTGATATTTTTGGAAATTTAAATTTTATCTCATGTTTGATAAAAGATTAAAAAATGTGAGGAAAAGTAAGAATCTAAGTCAGTATTGTGATAACTAGACCGAACCCTACAATCTAATCAGTTTGACTACTAACCAGACTTGAAAACAGCTACGGTTTATAGCAGTGTTATTAAAGCCGTACCTGTTTGAAGTCAGGATACTGATATAGTGGTACAATGGTTCAACCAGTGATTCAGTAATTAAACCGCAAAATGTCGGTTAAACCATTAATGTCTGCTTATATATATATATTAATATATGTGTAAACCTATAATATGGTGTATAATATACTTAAATTATATAAAACTTTTGCACTATGAGTACATACATTTTCTCATATTTAAAAATCTTTTACACTATCATTACATATACATTTTTATTTCATATCATTTATTGATTTCTTAAAATGTGTGGATAACTTGGATAAAAATGGTGATATTATGATATGATAACATTATTTTTCACTAATCCCCTCAAAACCAAACTAAACTCAATCTATAATCTAATCTCTACAAAATAAAATCAAGAAGATAATAAAAGAATCCTCTTTCTCAAATCACAATCCTCCATGTGTCAAACATAAAACGCACATTATATCATAACTTTTTTTCTCTCTTTCTTCTTTTCAAATTTCACACGTCTCTCCCTTTTCTCTCTCTCACACTCTCTCACTTTCTTCTTTTCATCCCAATGTCCGTCTCTCCTCTCTCATTTTAATTTTTTCATCTTCTTCCCACAACCTTCCTCCCTTCTCTCATTCTCTAGTTTTTCTTCTATCTCTCTTCAAATCTAAAACTCCATCAAAATAATATAAACAAAAATAAAAGTGATTGAGTTTTATATAACTGCAAGAAGGAATCCAAGATTGACTCGTTTTTTTAATACAACAACCGGCCGCTTCAGTGCCAACTCGGGCGATTCATTGGTTTTGAGGAATACCGACCGATTTTGGCCGGTTTCCACCGGATATGGTGCATATCCAGTACAACAACCGTCCCGTACCGGTAATGAGTTTGGTTCACCGGTTGAACCGGCCGGTAAGATACGATTTTATCAACACTGGTTTGTAGTCTTAATCGAATGAGGAATTAGACCGCTTTGAACTGGAGAAATTTTGGTCCAACCATGTTAAATCTAGTTGAACCAGAATAACCTACGAAGTGAACTGGACGATTCACTTAAAATTTTAAAAAATAGAACACTACTACTCTAATGTTTTGTTTTACACCGGTCCAAAAGAAGATAGAAAAATGTCATTTCAATTAATTATTAATTTTTTTTATTTATAAATAACTATGTATTTATAGATAAAAATGATAAATTATATATAAAATCACTCTGTTCTACCAGATAGTTTAACCGTTTAACCTAATATGAGACCTCTTTCGGTTTGATGTCTGGTTCAAATTTCACAACATTGATCTTATTAAATATTAAAATACAAAAGGGAGAAATGATATATTCCGAAGGTTAATTTTCTTTTTTTGTATGTAAAATAACCTTTGTATCATTCTTCTTTTAACTACTTATTTTTTAGTCAATGACAGTTTGAACAATCATTCACGTTATCAAGATTGTTTTGTGTCGACCAAACATGGACCAAGTTTGGAAAGTAACTTGACAAATATCATATTCTCAAATATCAAATTCTTAGATATGTGTTAAAAAACATTCTTTATAGCAAATATTACCGTAGGGTTTTATTATAAGCCTCTTAACATGATCTACATTATAGTTCTCAAAATGAACAAAGCCTACCAACTCGTCCGCAAAGCCTACAAAATAGACAACCCATTAATACATTTATGTTAGGTAATGTAGGCGGCAGTAGGTGTAATCTAAGAAAAAAAGTAAGAACAAAAATTCAAATTAATTATGATGTGATATGATTTAATGTCTCAAAAAAATTGTAAAGTAATATGATTTACTCAACTTCATATAAAATATGAAAGTTTTTTTTTATAAAAAGTTCTCTTCACCTACGTTATTTATTTTGTATTTGATTGTATTATTTTTTGTTTTTATATTACTCATCAATGTCTGTGGGCCACTCGCATACCCATTAATCTGTTTTAAAATGAGCAAATCATGCCATTTTATCATATAATACAACACGGGTATACTCGCACCTGCTTAAATTTTTATGGTCATTTGCAATTACAGGAAAAACGAGTCAGACATCCCATTTTACCATCTCTAATCCACATTCCAAAGTCACATTTTGCTCTTAAATGAGTTCTAATAAAAAGTTATACTTCCTAAAAGTTAAACAATTCAAATATTTGTTTACTTTATCTATAAACCGTGGTACATGGTTTGTTGAAAACCATGAGTGAAAACTTTTGGGTGTGAAATATAAAAAACACCCAAGTCCCATATAGAAGAGTTTGAAAAAACAACTCTCAAAGTTCCACATGGAAGAGTTTTGAAAAAATAAAAAATTAAGCTCCTAAGTTCCACATGAGAGAAATGAGGAACATGAGAAAAAATCTCATGTTATAAATAGAAGCTTTCACCCTTCATTTTAACTAGCACCAAGTTGAAGGCGTTTCCTCTCAACTTTTCTTTCTCCCCCTAATATTCCGCCGACGCATTTTCGGCAAACTTCTCCCTTTTTCTTTCCGTGACACTTAAGAATTGGCCCAGGTAGCCAAAGTGGGATTTCGAGAACTGACACTGGTAGTCAGTATTGTAGGTAAAGAATTGGCACTAGTAGCCATATTGTGGGATTTCGAGAACTGACACTGGTAGTCAGTATTGTAGGTAAAGAATTGGCACTAGTAGCCATATTGTGGGATTTCGAGAACTGACACTGGTAGTCAGTATTGTAGGTAAAGAATTGGCACTAGTAGCCATATTGTGGGATTTCGAGAACTGACACTGGTAGTCAGTATTTATCCTAGGGACGGCGTGGTTGATAGTCTGCTTGCACATTTTGGACAGTGCCACAAAACGTCTTAAAGATAGCGACCTGGTCGTGACTCAGTAGTAAGTATTATTTCGTGCCATTTAGAATTGCTGCAAGCTACGGTAACAACAATTTTAAGACGTTTCGAGTGCAATGACATTCGTAGGTAATATTATTGGACCGAACAACTATGACCTGAACAAGCCATTTCGGTTTGACGGAACAAATTTCAAACGTTGGCAACATAAGATGGATTTTTTCCTCACTATGAGAAAGGTTGTCCACAATCTGAAAACCGACATCCCAGTGGTGTCGGATGAAGCTGAAAAAGAGGAAAGGGATAATCTGGCTATTGAAATAGCTCTCTAGAATGAAAATGATTACTTATGTGAGAATTTCATTCTGAATGGGTTGTCTGAAGATCTGTATGATTACTACAGCCCATACAAGTCAGCCAAATTAATTTGGTATGCACTTGAGAAAAAATATGATACTGAGGAAGCTGAGACTAAGAAATATGTTGTTAGCCGCTACCTCAAGTATCAAATGACTGATGATAAATCACTAGAGTCTTAGTCCCACGAGATTTAGAAAATTGCTCATGAGATCATTTCTGATGGTATGCCCTTAAATGAGCAATTTCAAGTTGCTGTCATAATTGACAAGCTGCCTCCTAGCTGGAAAGACTTCAAAAACCTTCTGAGGCATAAGACCAAAGAAATCTCTTTGGAATCTCTGATCACTCGTCTTTGTATTGAAGAAGAGGCTCGTAAGCAAGATCAGAAAGATGAGGTGTTGATTGTCTCGAACAATAGCACTAAGAAGAAATTCCCAGGTGTGGGTCTGAAGCCTTCTGGCACTAACTTCAAGAATCAGAACCGCAGTGGGAATAAGGCTAAGAACATTAGTCGAAACAAGAATTGGAACCCCCAAAAGGTCCAATATGCTAAGCCACCCGCTAAGAATGACTCTGGCAACCTGTTCATCTGCTTCAAATGTGGGAAGCCAGGTCATATGGCACGCAAGTGCAGAAATAATCCTATGGATCGTCCTCCACATGCCTACATAGTGGATGAACCATTTGTGGCTGTATTATCTGAGGTAACTATGGTTGGAGGAACTGATGGGTGGTGGGTAGATACTGGTGCATCCCGCCATGTCTGCTATAACCATGCTATGTTCAAAACATACACGGATGCTGTTGATAAGAAGGTATTGTTGGGTGACTCCCACACCACTATTGTTGCTGGAACTGGTGATGTGGAGCTGAAATTTACATCTGGGAAGACTCTGATTCTTAAAGATGTGATGCACACTCTAGATATGAGGAAGAATCTAGTTTCTGGTTTTCTTCTTAATAAGGCTGGTTTCACCCAGACCATAGGAGCAGACTTGTATACTCTTACTAAGAATGGGGTATTTGTTGGGAAAGGGTACGCTACTGATGACATGTTTAAATTAAACGTTGATGTTTCTATTAATAAAATTTCTGATTATGTTTACATGTTGTGTGATTTTAAAATTTGGCATACTAGACTTTTCATATTAATAAACGTGCAATTTTAAATTTGAGTAGCTTAGGTTTAATTCCTAAGTTATCTAAAAATAATTTTGAAATTTGTGAATCATGCAGTCAAGCAAAAATTTCAAAAAAATCACATAAATCAGTTAAGCGAGAATCTGAGCCTTTAGATTTAATACACTCAGATATATGTGAATTAGATGGAACGTTAACTAGAAATGGTAAACGTTATTTTATCACTTTTATTAATGATTGTTCTGATTTTACGTATGTATATCTTATGAAAAATAAAAGTGAAGCACTTGACATGTTTAAGTTATATGTAACTGAAATTGAAAATCAACTCAACAAGAAAATAAAGAAACTCAGAAGCGATAGAGGCACTGAGTATAACTCTAACATGTTTAATGATTTTTATAAACTAAATGGCATTATTCATGAAACAACTGCACCATATTCACCTGAAATGAATGGTAAAGCTGAAAGAAAGAATAGAACTTTAACTGAATTAGTTGTAGCTATTATGTTAAGTTCTGGTGCAGCACCCTCTTGGTGGGGTGAAATTTTATTAACTGTTTGTTATGTGCTAAATAGAGTCCCCAAGAGTAAAAA
>NC_032013.1:17548765-17549625 GCF_001865875.1 Lupinus angustifolius | reverse complement strand
GCAAGTAGAGCCTATGAATGTGTATTCATTGGGTATGCTGTAAACAATAAAGCGTGCATGTTTTATGACCTTAACGCAAAAGTGATCATTGAGTCTAACGATGCTGACTTCAATGAAATGAAATTCCCTTTTAAATTGAGGAATAGTGGGGGCACAATAACTTGTCACATACCTATGATTAGGAATAATGATAATAACGATGAGTTAGAAATAGAACTTAGAAGAAGTAAGAGAGCAAGGATTGCTAGAGAGTATGGACCTGATTATATGGTCTATACATTGGAAGATGATCCATCAACACTAAAAGAAGCTTTGACTTCTTTGGATGCTAATTTGTGGGAAGAAGCCATAAATGATGAGATGGATTCTCTAGAGTCTAACAAGACCTGGCATTTAGCTGACTTGCCTCCTGGCTGCAAACCTATTGGTTGTAAGTGGATATTGAAAAAGAAACTGAAACCTGATGGCACAGTGGATAAATACAAGGCTCGCCTTGTAGCTAAGGGTTTCAGACAAAGAGAAAATGTAGATTTCTTTGACACATTTTCACCTGTTACTAGAATAACATCAATTAGAGTACTAATATCGATCGTTGCAATACATAATTTATTAGTACATCGAATGGATGTTAAGACTGCCTTTTTAAATGGTGATTTGGAATAAGAAATCTATATGGAACAACCTGAAGGTTTTGTAATACATGGGCAAGAAAATAAGGTCTGCAAGTTAGATAAGTCATTGTATGGTCTTAAGCAAGCACCTAAACAGTGGCATGAAAAGTTTAACGACTTAATGGTCTCGAATGAGTTTAAGGTGAATGAAAGTGACAAATGCATTTATTAGAAATCAGAAAATGACAT
>NC_032013.1:17548352-17548665 GCF_001865875.1 Lupinus angustifolius | reverse complement strand
GTATGGAGCATTGGCATGCTATTGAAAGGGTAATGAGATACCTTAAGAAAACAATGAACCTTGGATTACATTATCGAAGGTTTCCAGCTGTCCTAGAAGGATTCAGTGATGCTGATTGGAACACTCTTTCAGATGATTCCAAAGCAACCAGTGGCTATATATTTAGCATAGCTGGTGGGGCTGTTTCTTAGAAGTCAAAGAAACAGACTATTCTGGCTCAATCCATCATGGAAGTGAGTTGATAGCACTAGCAACAGCTAGTGAAGAAGCAAGTTGGCTAAGAAGCTTGCTTGCAGAGATTCCCCTATGGGAA
>NC_032013.1:17539503-17548252 GCF_001865875.1 Lupinus angustifolius | reverse complement strand
CAGTGCCACGAAACGTCTTAAAGAGAGCGACCTGGTCGTGACTCAGCCAGTAAGTATTATTTCATATAAAATATGAAAGTTTTTTTTTATAAAAAGTTCTCTTCACCTATGTTATTTATTTTGTATTTGATTGTATTATTTTTTGTTTTTATATTACTCATCAATGTCTGTGGGCCACTCGCATACTCATTAATCTGTTTAAAAACGAGCAAATCATGCCATTTTATCATATAAGACAATACAGGTATACTCACACCTGCTTAAATTTTTATGGTCATTTGCAATTACAGGAAAAACGAGTCAGACATCCCATTTTACCATCTCTAATCCACATTCCAAAGTCACATTTTCCTCTTAAATGAGTTCTACTAAAAAGTTATACTTCCTAAAAGTTAAACAATTCTACTATTTGTTTACTTTATCTATAAACTATCAATGTTCTTGTTGATGTAAGAGAAGCAATTATTGTATGGGTAAAAATAATCAAATAAATCACTTAGAAAGATAGGAACACAACAAAATTTGTTATCATAGTTCTACCTACATCCTTGAGAGCGTGGAACGACTATCAATATATTATTAGAGAATAAAAAATATAGGCTCTAGCACACCCATGTACCCAAAGCTCATGAGATGTTTTTAATTGGTGCTTATAATTTATGTTTATATTCGGTACACATTATAACAAGGTACTTGAGTATAACATATAATATTGGTTTCCTTTGTTCATTCCAATACTAGGAAATATGAGACTTCATACAATAACATATTTCAAATATCTCCAACAATCTTCACCTTGATTGAAATAAATAAATATCTCTCCTTAGAAAATCTACATAAGAATATCAACCTTAACAAATATCTCACTCCACCTTGCTCAATGTCTAGTTCTCTTTCACAGTTCCTCAACATCCCCTTCACCATAAGCCTTTCAAAGTATCATTGATTATGTTATCAAGAGTGTAGCTGTCCAAACTTGTAATGCAACTTCTTCTCATACTTCTGTCTAACAGAATATGTCACATATCTCTCCATTTCTAGGATGTCTTTCAATATTATCGAACCTTTACACCATGTTCATTAACAACCATCCTCTTTAATACCCAATCAAACTGAACCATGTACGTTCCTTAGAAAGTCTCAACCATTACCACTATTGTCTACTCCAATAATCATAGCTCAAAATAACTAATGTATTCCACTGTAAGGAGTATACCCACATCATACATTGCTTCACTGCTTACGAATGCTCTTGTCACACCCATGCATCTTTGTCAATGCCAATATCACTCATGCAGCCAAATCAATGTCAATGTCACACATTGCATCTCTACCAATACTTGTGTTACACTTTGCATCCAAGTCAACATCCATGTTAAAACTTACATCAAAGTCAACCACTGTCCTTATACTTTTGTGGATCCGCTAGCAATCAATATTCTTCACCATAACATCACAATCATGCCATAAGGATATTCCACATCTCATCTTAAATAAGATCATCATCTTTAATATCTAGAGATATTGTCAGCACTTATCTTAGAGTCTGACTCCACACCTCAGTTCCTATCGTTACATTGGTCCCAATTTAATACATAGACTTTTGGGATTTTGGAACCAACACAATTGTCGTTTCCACCATAGTTCGGTCATGTTTTCTTTCCTTCAAATCGATTGCTTTATCCTTACATAGTGCCTTTTGCAGTCCTTGTCCAACCAACACATCCTCCACCATCCTTTTTCATAATATAGGGCTTAGGCTAAGAGCCTTTACCAATTCGCTCTCATACCAATTGTTGGTGAAGCGAAAACATTCATTGTGTAACATTGGCCACAAGCAATCAAATAAATGACAAGAGATAAATAGAATAAAAGAATAAAACTATAATTTATTAGCGGAGTTCGTCCAATTGTGCGTTCGTCTCCGGGAGTGTTGACCGACTACGATGATATTATTAGAGAATAAGGATTACAAGCTCCATCACACCCATTGGTATTTGTAATTGATGCTTATATTGGTGCATATTATTACAAAGGACTTGAGTCCAATATATAACATTGATTTCTCTTCTTCATTCTAATACTAGGCAATATGAGATTTCATACATTAACATATTTCAAGCATCCCAAACAATCTTGTTGGAACCGATCGTGATAGAGGTGCCTCCAACTATTGGGGGGGGGGGTCTCATTGTTATCAGGGCATGGTAAGAATGGACAGCCACAAGTGAGACACAATGTCTTGAACCAAAACCTTAAGACAAAGATTTCATAAGCCTTTTTTAGTTATTCATCCCCTCATATCCAATGTAGGAGTACACACTTGAATAAATCCAACAATATTCCTCTCAAGTGTTAGTACCGCACACTTACCAGTTCGCTCCACCGTAAGTATGCCATGTCCGAACTAGACCTATCAAAATAGGCTATCTGAATGGGTTCAGGTTAGCCCATATAAGATTCAGGCTAAGCCAAAACGACCTAAAAACCTCATGTACAATTACTTATAACAGATTGTAGCCCAAACCGCCCTAAGCGGATTGTGAGTTATGGTGGATCGACCCGTGTAACATTAAATAAATAATTATTAAAATTTTAACATATTTAATATATTTTAAAAAAAAAATATACCATTCGATATTAATGTATAACTTTTTTTAACACACTTCTTATGCTCAACTCAACCAAAATGATAGATTTAATGACTTATGTTTGAGTTAAGATATGATATTAAGTCCACTTATATAATTTAACATAACTCATTTATTAAACCTCTCATTTCTATTAGACTCTCACTTCCTAACACAATATAATTTGTGACTTCACTTTAATATATAAATATTTGGATACTATCAAAAATAAAATCATGTCATTCTTTATATGTCAAAGTATAATCATCATCGTAATATATGATCATCATTCTTTACTTTATGTACGAAGATCATTTGTATGCTCATTATCAACACCTTCATTGTGAACTTGTATGATTTGAATTTAGTTGTGTGAAGTTCTCTCTGGTAAATAATTTTGTTGTATTTTAGTTTTTTTTGTTAAAGTTAAAGCTAATTAAATACACAATTAAGAAAGAAAAAGTGAAATATATATTTTTAACATTTCTTCTCATTTAATTTGATACACTATTTTACTCTTGTGATTAAAAGGACATTCCGCAAAATATGATGAATAATATCACGCTTCACTTTATATAATATATTATTATAATTTATAAATATTTATGTTATAAGTATTACTCTATTTTTTTGTTCAAAGTTCATAACACCAAAATTTAGTACATATTTTTTATTATAAGTTCATAGTATTATTATATTGTAAAACAATTTTCACTAAGGTTTATTACCAAGCCCAAAGTCCCAAAAAAGAAAAAAACGGATAGCTTGAACACGCCTGAAGTAAACCCGACCCGGACCCGACTTTAGTATAGCTCGGATGGTCCGGACTATAATATCTAGATTCAATAAAAATGCTTAATATGATATCTAAGACCTATAAATTTCTGGGCTTTGGCGGACCGACCCGACAAGGTACATCGAGGATATCGGTTCTGATACTACTTGCTAGACCTGATCATGTTTGGGAGCCTCCAATCCATTATATACTACACATTTTAAAATTTAGGTTTCTATAATGTCATCAAACACCAAAAAAAAAAGCTATAGGCTTACACATTTTAATACTATATTTATAATATTAAATAAAATTCGTAATTTATATTTAATATTTATATTTGAAAAGGCCTATTGACTTTTTTACTTGAAAATATTTATTTAATTTTTTAAATATGTAGATTTATCGTCTTATTATTTTCCCATCTTATTGTCTTATTTATATTTTAGATATAAGAGTTTGAATAATTTAGATGGAACAATTAATAGCTTCAAACCTGTTATTATCATTTTACCAAAAATCTCTAGTAAGCATTACATATTAAACATTCTATAAGTCAATGTCAATTTTTTGTTTCATTATATTTTATTTTGTGGGACAAGTTTTATGTGTGCATAGATTGACTTCTGATCTATGATTCAATATAAATAAAAGAGAAAAAGAAGTATGTACATCTAAAAAAATTATACACTATCAATCAATTAATCACCCATCATTCATTTTTAGTCATTATTGACTATTGAAAAAATAATACAAATGAATGATAAATAATATATTAATTATGTATAATTTTTTACTCTAATAGGAAATAGATATTACAATCTAAATTTTTAATTTTGTGTAAGAAAAACACTAAATTTGTTTTGCGAAGTTAGAGATTTCCATTTTAATTCATTGAACCAATGCCGTGAAACTTATGGTCCTAACTCCTAATTGAATTTTAGGCAAATTTACCCTCATAGTTTAGTTTAACTATATTATTACTATATTAGTATAACTTCTATATTAATTACCAAGTAGTACAACTTTATAGAAATCGATTACATGATAGTTGTTTTTTTCTCTTTGTCCCATCAAAATCGGCAATCAAGAAGTAGTTTAATTTTTTTTACAATTTTCCTATGAAAATCGTCAATCAGGAAGGAGTTTCTTTTTCTCTCAGTTTTGATTTGGCCCCACCAAAATCGGCAATGAAGGTGAAGGTTTTTTTTAATTATATTTACCATAATCGACTACCCCATAGGAGTTTTACATATTGATTTTATTGCCTATGCCAATCGTTTACAATATAGGAGTTTTATGTGTTGTTTTATTTTCTACCAGCTAACATGAATCGACTACTGTGAAGGAGGTTTTTTAGGGTTTAATTTTTTTTGCCCTAACACTAAATCGGCTATATAGATTTAGTTTTTTATTTTCAGTTTTGCATATAATTTTTTTTATGTATCACTTTTTACTGGCACACCCTCATCAATATTTTTTTTTTGCAACACTAATATTATTCAAAAGCAAAATATTACAATATTAAAATTTTAATTTATTAAATCCCAAAAAACTTTAATGACGTCTATGTGATGAAGTGCCACATGAAGGTGATTTTCTCCTTCTTCGCAGTTGAGCTCTTAATTGTTATTCATTCCGTTGTGAGATTATCCCTCTACCACATGTCGCCAATTGTGGCTCCTCATCCTCTTCATCTTTATCCACATCCTCAACCACAATTTCATCATTAGTATGTTGCATACCAAAAATGTTTGTAGATGTCATAGTAGGACGATAATACTATTGAGAATCGTATGTTGATAATGGTGTACTTAAGAAGTAGCAAACATTGATGGTAGTGATATTTGAGAACTAGATGACAAATAGGTGGAATAATAATTAAAATTTCCATACTCATACAATTGTTGTTGTTGAAGAGTAACTGATGAAATGTGTGCTTGTGAATGAATATCTGCTTGAGTTCATTGTGTAGACTCAGTTTCCGGCATATGATAATGATGAGTAGGAGGAGCTTCATTAATCTAGGTAGAGTATGAATAGGGGTATAGCTCAGTCAGTGCTCCCATCATTTCACGACCAGATGAGAAGATTTCACACAAAGATTGTGTGGGATTTACTAAAGAAGCTGAAGGACAACTTTGATAACAAATTCTTTTTGCAAATGTGTACTAAAAAAATTAGAGAAAATTAGTAGTAAATAATATAATTAAAGACAAAGTTTAATTTATAAAAAATTATTACCCTTCTATCAGAGTATGCTTCATCTTTAGATATGTATGTTGAGAAGTATCACTACATATACTCAGAGTAGTGGTTCAAAGGTAGAATATTTGAGGGTAGATCATCGACCACATTGTTTTCCTAATTATTTCATATTTGAATCCAATGATGATGCTTATGTGGCCAGTCACAATCAGTTTTTCCACGTAAGTCAACTTTATGAAGTTTTTCACAATTCACTGGATCTTGTGGAATTGGTTGATCAAAATCAAATTTCCTCATAACCCGATCAGTACCATGTCATTCCACAATTGCAAAACAAATTAGTGGCACATGTGATGGACTTATCTCCAAGAGGTTTGGCAAGAAAGACAATTGATAATATGACATCCAAGCAAACTGGTAGAAATGTTACTAAAAAAGTTAATACAAACATAAATACACATTTGATAAATGCATATATTAATTAGCTATGCATACAAACAGAATGAAAGATAATAAAAATATACAAACATAATAAACTAATATACATTTCTACATAAAATATACAAATATAAATATAAAATCATAATAAACTAATATACATTTCTCTACTCCACTGATCTGTAAAATATAAACTAATAAATGATATTTTTATAGACATGATATTTTTACAAACATAACATATTTAAAGTAATAAATACTAATAACGTATTTAAAATAATAAATACAAATAATATACCTGATCCACGCGCATATGGTCAAGCATTGCACATATTATATTAACAGCATGTCCAGAGATATTGATGTTGATCAAATATTGTGACCATCTATTATTAATTATTGTTAGTTAGTAAATGTGTTTGAATCAATATTGTTAATTAAATATTTACATATAATAATAAAATAAATATATACATTTTGACCAATGGAAAATAAGGTATAGTTGTGTCGTGCAGTCTTGATGCAAGATTTTGAATGTGATCATATGCCTATGATTGAGGGAGTAATAGATATCCTCCAATCTCTTTTTGTTAACTAATTATTGTTGCGCGACATAGTCTTCGATAAAGACAAGCCAATACAGTTGAGCTCCAATTGTATTAGAATGTCTCCGTTAAGTACTCAAGCAACGACAGATACATAAGGTGAACTCGGTTATCTAATGTATCCGGCATGAGAAATCCCCTAATAATTCTCAAAATAAATGCTCTAGCGTGTTGTTGAATAACAACTTCATTAACATTCTCAGGGAGATCACGAAATGTCCTCTCAAGTCAATTGAATTTCACCCTCTACCCCATTAATTCGTTACCTATTGGGACGACATCCAACAATCGGAGGCCAAGTGCTTCCCAATCCATGTAGTTGATTTATTGTTAGAGCAAAAAAATTAAACCCTAAAAAACCTACTTCATAGTAGCCGATTCATGTTAGCTGGTAAAAAATAAAACAACACATAAAACTCTTATGTTGTAAACGATTGTCATAGGAAATAAAAAAAATATGTAAAACTCCTATGGAGTAGCCGATTATGGTAGATATAATTAAAAAAAAAACTTTCACCTTCATTGCCGATTTTGGTCGGGCCAAATAAAAAAAAAGAAACTCCTTCTTAATTGCCGATTTTCATAGGAAAATTGTAAAAAAAAATAAACTCCTTTTTGGTTGCCGATTTTGGTGGGACCAAGAGAGAAAAAAAAAAGCAAAACGACTATCATGTAACCGATTTCTATAAAGTTGCACTACTTCAGTAATTAATATAAAAGTTACACTAGTATGATAATAATATAGTCAAACTACATCATCAGAGTAAATTTGCGACAAGATTGACTTGCTTTATTTTTTTAAGGAGAAATATCCTTCTATAATAAATAGCCACGACATGAGAAAAAGAGGTAAACAATAGTTTCTGATAAGGACTTCATATATTTTCTTTGATTATACGCTGAGATGGATTGAATATGTCGTGTTTCTTCATTCATGTAAAATAATATTAGTTGAACAGCCTTCAAATTTTTTTATGATTAGTTGAATAATGTAATCGGCAATCTGAATACCACCAATTACAATACCCATAGATTCGTAGAAAACAAAAAAAATATATTTTGTAGTGTGGCGTTTGTTTGTGAAGTTTGGTTTGTTCCATGCTGCATGGGAAAATGATTTATGTGTTCACACAAACATAAACTTCTATCATGGTTCTTTTGTGTCATTTTGGTGTGGTAGGCTGTGATGACTACAAGTTTTCTAATAAGAAATATTCTTAATTTTAGTAGGATATAAAACAAGAATCAAAATTAGATATTTTTGTCTCATTTCTCTTCACTAATTATAAGGTTATTTCAAAGTTGATTATTAATAAGCTCCGAAAGGTTAATGATTCAGTTATCTCTTCTAACCACATTATTTTTATCTCTAGTCGTCATATTTTGGATGTGATAATAATCCTTCATGAGATGATGAATCATGCCAAGAAGTTGTAGAGTGCTTGCTTTATTTTTAAAGTGAATTTTTTTTGTATAATCAAAAGTATTCTCTTATCTTATAAATAAGAAATTAATCCATTTTGGAATGTATGGTTGTCCCTCTCAATAATTGTCAATTCCAAGAATTTGAATCTTTAACCTTTAGCCTAGTCTAATATATAGGATACAATAAGATATTACATTATTGATAAACATCTAGTTGGTTTTTAAATGGATTTTGAGAAAGTATATAAGTCAAGTATGTAAGTTAGTTTTTTCTTAAGTATATATTAAATAGAGTTGGATTTTATGACAAATGAATAGGTTGGATAAAGATATGTGTGAAGAAGATCTTGCTCCTGACTTTGGCACGGTTTTGATGAAGACACCAACATCACCAAAAAGAAGAAAAGGAAGATGACTTATGAAGACAAATGAAGATAAAGCTTCAAGACATTAGATTAAGTCTTTGTAAGTACTTCTATCCTAAACTCTTAAGTATATACAAGTATAAATTGCTCAAACTATTTTTTTAAAAATGTGAGACACTTTTAAAAGACTTCAAACATTTTTCAAAAATAGTGTGTAACAGGTTACTTCATTGAGTAATAGATTACATTTGTGAGAAAAGAGTTATCCAACTGAAAAACTGATTTTTGAAAGCTGAGTAACCG
>NC_032013.1:17538890-17539403 GCF_001865875.1 Lupinus angustifolius | reverse complement strand
AAAATTCGAATTTCAAGTGGGCAGAAAGTTTGAGTAACCCATTACTCAAATGAGTAACCCATTACTTAGAGCTATTGGAAGTGTTTTTCATATTTCAAAGTGAAAGGTGTTCACTCCAAACGAAATATCTTCACTCCAAACAACTCATACACTTTCAGAAACCTTCAAAGGGTGTTTATAAACTCTATATAAAGGCTCTAAACTCTCACACAAACAATAGAGAATATACAAGAGAATACATACAACTTTCGTACTATTTTCTCAAAAGCTCTCACACTTTTCTTAGAACTTATCTTTGAACTCTTTGCAACTTGTTCTTAAACTTTCAAGTTAATTGTGCAAAGTTGCTTTAAGTGTTTCAAAGACTTTTACAAAAGAGCATTATATACTTATATATATATTCAGAGTTTGGATTGCAAGTTACACAAGTTTCATACTTGTAAAGGCAATCTGCCATGAATATTCTTCATTCTTGTAAAGAGTTCTTTCTTTCACGGGGTGTGAAAAGAAAGG
>NC_032013.1:17492880-17538790 GCF_001865875.1 Lupinus angustifolius | reverse complement strand
GTGTACTCTCTTCTCCTTATCTCTTTCATTTTATTTCCTATAATTTTTTCTGCATATTGTTCCGCTGCACTTTAACTTTGATTTTGCAGAAAAAGCGGTCATTATTTTAAGTACAACTAATTCACCCCCCTCTTAGTTGCACTCTAATACTTACAATATGTGTCGATATCAGTGAATGATAACAAACAAGGGAGGTTCATATAAGGCATGGTATTAAGCCATGGATATCTCCACACCTTCTCTATTTCTCCATGTTGTAGAAGCCTTAAATGGATTGACGAAGTAGGATGTTCAAATTATTGAATTGTTGAACTAGGATGCTCAATTACAATATGTTAATGATATAGTAATTGTTGGCGAGACATCCTTAGATAAAACTGTATTATTGGATAAAACTTTAGTCAATTACGATATCACAATCATATTACCTTAAATGGACCGATTTAGTAGGATGCTTAATTGCAATATGTTGATGATATAGTAATTGTTGACGAGGAATCATTGGATAAAGTTTAAATAGCAAAAGTTATCTTATGATGTTTTTAGCCTTCTGCTTTGATTATTAGACATGGTGGAATTGGAACAAGAATTTCCTTGTGGTGGACACTTTGTGATTTGCAGTTTCTTTTACTATAAAGGAAATGATCCTTCAGCAGGGTTGATAACAAAGAATAAAGAGAAGAAAATAATAGAATACCATTTGTTAACAAGGTTTGTCTAGTTGTTATTACGTTATCTGCAACGTTCAATGACTACAATATGTTATTAGAGATAGAATTATAAGTTTGAGCACTTTCCAAAATTCATATATATAGTCTACTACTCTGACCCATTACATAAGACCTAAGGAGTTTTTCTAACTCGGACAAGATATGATAAGCAACTTAGGTCCAATATATAATCTTAGTCTTTCTCCATTATTTCAATAGTAGGCAAAGTGAAATTTCTTATAACAGTATATTTCAATCAAACCCCACAATATCATTTCAATTGAGATATTTTCTTCCTTAATAAATCAATACAAGAATCTTCACCTTAGTGTAAGACTTTTCGAGTATTCTTGACAATGTCAAAGATATATCACCTCTTCTTCAAACTTCCATGCAGCTTCTCCAAACTCGTACAATGTCAAATGGAACATGTCACCTAATTTTTTTGTTAGGTGGACTTTTGACAAACTAGAAACACTTATATCCTATTTCACCAATAATCATCCTCTTCAATACTTATCATGAACCTTGGAAGCTTCGACAACTATCATATTTGCATCCAAGTCAATGTTTGTGTTACACCCAACATATAATGAAAGCGATCGTTGAGTAGGGTTGACAATAATCAATCAGATAAAAGACCAGAAAATCACACAAGAGAATTTGTCAATAAGATTCAACTAATTATGCACACACCCAAGAACATTGAGCTACTATCAAAACATTATTACAAGATATAATTAGAAGTTTTAGCATATCTACTTACAAAATACATATATATAAAGCTCACTATCATGGTCCAATACCTAAGACCCAATACTCAAGGAGTATTTTAACTAAGACAATATATGATAGGAACTTGACCCTAGTATATGGTATTGGTCTCTCTCATTATTTCCAATCTTAGGGAAAGTGAGATTTGTTACCGTTGCTTGCAATAATTTTAAATGACACGAAATAATTATTACTGACTGAGTCATGATCATGTCGCTCTTTTAAGACATTTTGTGGCACTGCCTAAAATGTGCAAGTAGACTATCAACCACGACTTCCCCAAGATAAAACAGCTCATATTTCTGTTATCGAACTCTTACTGCACTGTAAGGACCAATCTCGAATACATCCATTACAATATGGCTATCGGTGCCAATTCTCAAAATTCCTACAATATAGTTAATAGTGTTAATTCTCGAAATTTCCACAATATGACTACCCGTGCCAATTCTTTTTCCACAATCTGACTACTAGTGTCAGTTCTCGAAATACTCACAATATGGCTACTTGTGCCAATTCTTTTCCCACAATCTGACTATTAGTGTCAGTTCTCAAAATGTCTACAATATGGCTACCCGTGCCAATTCTTTTCCCTCAATAGTGACTACTAGTGTCAGTTCTCGAAATTCTCGCAATTTGGCTACATGTGCTAATTCTTAGTACCACGGATTGAAAGGGAGAGAAGTTTGCCGGAAATGCATTGGTGAAAAAATATAAAGGAGAAAGAAAAAGTTGAATGAAAACGCATTCAACTTGGGACGAATTATAATGAGGGGGAAATACCTCTATTTATAACATGAGATTTTTTCCAAGTTTCTCATATCTCCAATGTGAGACGTGGGAATTGTTTTTTCAAAACTCTTCTATATAGGACTTCAGAGTTTTTTAGATTTCACACCCAAAAGTTTTTACTAATGATAAAAAACCAAGTTCCAAGAAAACCTCATATAACAATGTGCTTGTGTTACACCCACATCTATTTCAATGTGCTTGTGTTATACCTGCATTTATTTCAATGTGCCCATGTCACGCCTTGTGTGTCTACTATTGTCGTATGTTGTACACCATTCTAATGCTCGTGTCTTATTGTGGATACATTAGCAATAAGTGGACTTCCCTTATGATGTTTCCATAAGGGAAGTACACTTCTAAATAAAAGAATATCTTCTCTAACAGCAAGAGATGTTGCCTTAAAGCCTATTGCTTCACATGGTTCCTATGTCTACCTGAGTCCCTAACTAACATGGATTTTTGGGGTTTTGGATTTAACACGGTTGTAGTCTTACTATGGTTTTGTTGTGTTTCCTTCTCTTCAACTTCTTTGGTTTATTTTCTTATAATACCTTTTATAGACCATGTCCATCCAGCATGTCCTACTCTACTTTGTCAAACCAGAAGTTACTAATTTCATTGAACTTATCCACCACAAATATGACACCTCAATTAAGCTTTATCTACTAGGTTCTGATATTAATTGTTTGTGCTGCAAAAGCAATTGTAGAGCAAGATCGAATAAAGAAGAAAAAAATAAAGAGTAAACAAAGGTTCAAATTTCTCTTCTTCTTAGGCTGCGTTTACAGTCTAATGAAAATGTAAAATTTATTGTGGAGGCTGGATCTTGGTGTCAATGAAAATGGTAATGGGTCCTAGCATAGTGGAGGACCTTGCTTGATATGGAATATGATATAGCTTTCCAACTAGATAGTGTGGAATGATTGGATTCATGTCAATATGATGATCATTAGGTGAAATGAAGATTAGCTATCCTAAAATCATGTCCACAATCATATATCATCTAATAAAATTTTGATATATAATATAAAATTGATATATCACTTTAATTTTATTTCCACTACTAACATGGTTTTGAGACATGTAAATTTCATTCCATTAGGTGTGAGTATGGGTGGGTAGAACCCGACCCTATCCACTCACTCAACTTGGCTTCATCATGACTAGGTTCGAATAGGGTTGAATCTCATCGGGTCTAGAGTCGAGTTCTGGATTAAAAATTAGACACGATCAATATTTAGGATCGGGTAGGGGACAAGTATGACCCGACCCATACACATTCCATTGTTATGTACTCTTCATGTTTGTATGTGTTTCTATTTAATTATGTACAAAATAATGACATCTCTTTGGTAGAAAGTATCACTCATTCTCTAATTGTTTTAGCATATATACATGATTAATAATATATATACATATATCATTTCATATGTCGATTATATATCCTTAACAATAAATAATATTGAGAAGATTTTATCTCAAAGATATATGTATTATATTTAATCGAGTCTAGGTCGAGTTCGGATTCAAAGGCTGACCCAATCAACACCAAGATTGGTTTAACTTACAGTCTAAGGCCGGATCCAGGTTCAAAAGAAATGGATAAACAAACATTTATGGTCAGGTAAGGACAAACCTTACCATATCCAACCTGATTCATACATACCCCTAGTTGTGGGCCATGATGTCTAAGGTTCACAAAAAGGTTTGTGCCAAGGCTTGTGGAACTTGAGGCTACGCATAAGGTGATTGTTTTTATTGACAATTGTGGCATACATAATAGGCTTCCTACAAAGGAGAATATTCTTAAGATATGTTGAAAATAATGAAAGGTTTGATGCTGTTGTTTATTAGATGAATTGGAATCTTTTCTAATGCTAGAATAGGATGGAATAGGATAATTATAAGTTTTTGTAATTTTTTAATTAAAAAATAAATAAAGATCTAAACCCTTTAAAAAAGTTTGGTATAATATGTCAGTATCTTTATTCTAGACTTTCTGTCACTAGAGATAATTTGAACTTTTGTTAGATTTTGTTGAAGTTAGGCCTTGAATGTGGTTTATTGGTCTAGTCTATATGTACCTTTATTCATATTTGAATAGATCCTGAAAATGCAATCAAAATTGTAAGAAGGTCAATTATGAGATGAAGATATCAAATAAATAAAAATTTATCGCTCTTGATATTAAATTAGTTTTTAATAAAATAATTTAAAAATCAATAAAATACTTTTTTTCCTCGCAATTCAGCATTAATCTCTCTGAGTACAAGAGTAAATCTATACTCTTATAAATTATATATTTTTTATGTAATTCATTTATCTATAAAAATGATATTTTTCTCCAAAATTTCAAAATGCGTAGTGACGAATTAGTTTTTTTATCAGCATAAGTGAGGGAAGACAATAATAAATCTATAAGTAAAGTTTTACTTATCACTTTTTTATAAATAAAATGTACATAAAACAAACAACCCTGTATGCTCTTCTAATCCTAAATCGGTAGAATCAGCTAAACCACTAGATGGAAAGCAAAACCACTAACTTTTAAGGATGACCAACCTTAAAAGTAGCTTTCTATGGCAACTATTAATTAGATTTTGATGAAACATGATTTTTTAAAATAAAATAAATAGAACCGTGTAGGAGATAATGCATGAATCTATCAAGTTGAGAAAGGTAAAAGATTGTGCCCCTTCCTGCAAACCAAAGAACACCAACCTTACACATTGTTCTTTCTATTCCATGCACCACAATCACCCTATAACTCAAACATCAATTTTCCTTGGGACTTTATCATTAAGATATTTTTTGTCCTTTCTTGACTAATATTTTGTAACCAAATAATAATAATTTTATAAGCTGAAAAAATTAGGATAGACTATAGAATGAGTTTTGTTGTAGTTTTGTTATATATATATAAAAAAGAATTCAATACCTTCACCAATTTAATGAGGATTTTTTAATTTTACACCCAAGGGCACATATGAAGGATATATAGAGAAATGAATTGTTTTTTAACTTTGAAATGTTGTATTTTGAGTTTTCTATTTTAAACTTCCATTATCTTAAATACGTGTTAGACTAGAATATTAGTCTCACCTAGGTAATGAACTAATTCTTTTTGAAGTGTGTAATTATTTTTTTCAACCAATATTGTTTATCGGAATTGAATCTTTGATTTTTTAACTTATCTAAGGGTCTAATAAGACCTTCATTGTTCTAAAAAAACCGGTCTAAGAATCCTAAAGAATATAAATTCAGAATAATTCATAATTAATCCACTTCACTATTCAAAATGGATAAGTGCAACCAAAGCTAAATCCTTGTACCAAATAATAAAGTTTGACCACATTTTAATAAAGGATTTTAGTAGTCAATGACAAGAGAATAAAAACAAAGGTTACAATGGACCACCTTGTGTCATAAGGTACAATTGTTATATTGTAGAAACATAAGGGTCATTATTGAACAATATCCTGCATAAATATGTCACAAGGCCAACACAAGAATAACAACCTTAGCTGTCAGGTTTTTCTCCACCCCAATTATTCTTTGTACTTACCCTCTTGTTTCTCATATTTTTGTGTGTAATGTATATTATAACTTTCAGTGCCATATTCAAGGAGCTGAATCTTGGACTTTAGTACACCAAATTCTGAGTTGTATGTATACCCTTTATATTCTTATTATTATTGTTACAGTAAGAACATAATTCAAGAATGATACTGAGCTAAAATGATTTTTGTCATTATATTTTAAACTTTGTAACTCTTAGCAGTTGTTGGCCCTTGAAATTAGTTGAAAGATATACTTTTAATTTCCATTTGGAAGTTTGAGCATAATCTTATGGAGTTTGTCACAGAGACACATACTCTCAGCATGGTTTTAAATTGTAGTCACAATCGCATATACAATTGTGTTTATCACAATTACAGAAAATATAGCCGATATAGTCACAGTTGTAGTTATGGATCCCAAATTAAAACCATGACGTAGTACCATGAATAATTCAATATATACCATGGTTAAATTTTCTAGAGTTTCTTAGCTTGTAAGAAAGAAAATATAAACGTGATTTGTTTATTGTTCTTGTGTATGACTTTCAGGTAATTTCAAGTTGCAAAGAAAAGATGAGTGTTATGTATAGTCATGTTTTCAAGTACTCAGAAGAGGAGCAAAAGAAAAACCAAGAAATGGATTATAGTATTGGAAATCCACAACAAAACTATCATAGCCAGTACAATTCAGAATTTGTGAGGTACCTTGCAGACAACAACACTCAGAGCTATGTGAAAGAGGAAGAAGCTTTTAGAAGTGAGGAAAATGAGATTCAGCAGTGTTATCTTCCAACCACAAGTTCAGAAATGGATACCATGTTGTCTAATTTGATATCTTCCAACAATGGATGGAACAATTCTCAACCTTTGCAAGAGTTTGGAGACAAACCTGTGAAACAGGAAGCAGGAGGAGAGTTTATTTCAGAACAGAACGGTTACTCTTTTGGAAGGTCTCAGACTCAGTTAGTTTACCAATCTCAGCAATCTGAAATGGGTGTTAAGAATTGCTCTAATCTCATTAGGCAAAAGAGCTCCCCTGCTGAATTCTCCGCCGATGAAAATGGTATGCATTTATGCAAATTTGTTTCCTAACTCCTGTTATTAACTTTTCCTCAAATAAGTGGAAGAGATATGAAATGGGGGTATGGCAAAAAATTAAGCATTTTCTTATATGAAATAACTAGCATAGTTTAGAATGTCATCTCTTCTCTTTGATTTATGGAAATGTTTAACTCGATTCAGAATCAACTCCTTACAAGTTACTTCGTGTTAAATTAAATCAAATTTCTCTTGTCTGTTGTTTTGCTAAGTAGGAGTGGCTTGTTCACATTTTTGTGTAGAGCAAGTTGACTTATTGACAATCTTATTAATAAATAAAGCATCTTTGAACAAAATTAGGCAAAGTAAATATCTTGCAATATCGGTGAAGAAAGAAGAACTAATGCAGAAGAATTTGCGATAGAAGCACTAACATTCAGGCCAAAATGGGAATCCTCGAGTTATGTATCATATATGTATACGTGTGCGAGCACGAAGTGCTATAACCGTAAAAGTAAATGTGTTTTAATGTTATGAATACTTCTATTAATTGCAGGTCTTGAAGCATTGAGAGAGGTAGGAAGCTTTCGGGTCAGTAATGTCTCAAATGGACAGACTACTGCATCAACTAGTGGGTTGCATAGCCCTCTTGCCTTCTCATCTAAGCCATCCTCATGTTTGAAACGAATGCTGCAGATCGATGAGAATGAAAATGAAAGACTAGAAACAAATTGTGAGCAAAGTAGAAACCTGGTACATGACAATGGCAGCTCTAATTTTTATATGCCTAGCTTCTCCAATGAGTTTTGGGAAGATTCTGAATTCAATGCTCAGAAAACAGCAATTGAAGAAGATGAGATCATGTTTTCTGCTTCAAATGCTTTGGAATCTCAGGTATACCAGGAAGTTATTGAATTTATATTAACCAATATAACTTCGGAAAGAATTTAAGCATTGTTCTTTACGTACTAGTGAAGCTGTTTTCCAGTATAAGTATAACATGTGTAACAACTGTTTTATTTTATACATATTGTATTTTTATTGGTGAGTTATTATACAGCGATGTTTTTTATGGGAAAACCACAGATGTATCAACAGTGCCTAAGTTTAACCATTACCCAATGTTAATGACTGAACTTTTGTCACTAGGATGCAGAACTTTGCTATCAGAATCTTGGTTTGACTAACCATTTGAGCCTGCCTAGTTCTTTCTCTAAGATGCCATCCACAGAGAAGTTTCTCCAAATTCAAGGATCCATACCTTGCAAAATTCGAGCCAAAAGAGGTTATGCTACTCACCCAAGAAGCATTGCAGAGAGGGTAAAATCTTATTTGCTACTAACAATGATAACTACAAGTCACTCTAGCATACTCATCAGTCATCACACTCTGACTGAAATGTTATATAATCTGCGAATTTCAGGTAAGAAGAACACGGATTAGCGCAAGAATCAAGAAATTGCAAGGTCTTTTCCCACTATCAGACAAGGTAATTTAACTCCCTCATAAGCATATATATTGATTAAAACTTTATATGCATTTTGATTACTTGATGCTTCACTCTTTACAGCAAACAAGTACCTCAGATATGTTGGATATGGCATTTGATTACATTAAAGACCTTCAGGATCAAGTTCAGGTACTAGAGAAGTTTGTCTCCTCATAAATCCTGAAGAGTAATAATCACATTTAATTCCACCAATGTCTAGTGTCTAATGACATTTTTATTTATTATGCAGATACTGGCAGATAGAAAAGCAAAGTGCAAATGTACAAGTAATCAGAAGCAATACTAATAAATTCTGGCTGAATTATTTCCTTCTAGACAGCATAAGCAAGGAGAAGAAATCTTCTTTTTATATATATTTAATGAGTTTGCCAAAGTTGGCAAATGTACTTATATAAAATAATGCTGGTATTTGCATAAGTTTGAGTTTAGGTCAGGTGAATCTTTGTTCACTTTTAGTTTTCATTTTTTCCTTGACTTTCTTTTTCTTCTATACCTTGATATAAGAATCATAATGCACATGTTTTGCAGTAGTGTATGTAACTTTTCATTTTACTCATACCAAGTTTGATATTGTCTTAGAGTTATAGTACCTCAACCTGTGACACAGCTTAAAGAATTAATTATATATGAAATTGCCATTGAAGCTAGAAATCAGGATCAATGTGTTTGGATTGAATCAATCAGCAGCTTATTGTTATTTTGCAAATCAAAGAATGTGAAAAGAATGCTGCAGGTCCTCATAAAGGAGAATGATAGTAAAAACAATGACAGGGTAAGGCATGATTTCATTTTCAATGCAAGTTTTACACCAAGCCTTCCATGTACACCAAAGAATAGCAAGGAACTGAGTCATGAAGTCCCATCCCTTGATAAATCCTTTCAAACACATCCTTAATGATTAACCAAACATAACCTTCCTTGATCGTGTACATTCATCATTAGTCAAACAAACACTATTTTGTCTCGCATTCACGATATCTACACCAAAATTTATTCACTCAAAAAATAATTTCAAGGCCATAAAAAGGATAAAGATGCTTCCTTTTAGAAGTAACCTGGATAAACATAAAAGCACCAACCAATACTGGAAATATTATAAATTCTCCATTTTATTAAAACATACAGTGTCATCCAAAACAGCAACAAAAAGTGGTACTGTGCATTGAATTTTGCTCAATTCAAGTGCCACTTAAATTTTGTTTCAGATACAAGGATTCAAATCAAAATGCATGTTATTATCGTATCATCCTCAAATATATAGTTTACCTGAAGATTATTAGTAACAGGGCAGATGGGGGGTAATATTGTACTTAAATCACAATCACTTGCATTCACTCAGAATGTTAAATAATCTATCAAAACTAGTGTGGGAAATGGCAGAAAAAACACAAAATTAAGTCTAACTGCTACTTCAACACTCTTCAAAAGCTGAGCAGAGTACACCTGCTACCTGATCAATCCAACAATCTCAAAGAATTTCCAATATCAAATAAACTATTGTTGCCAAAACTACCCAGAGCTTAGATATTCAAAATTTCAAGCCCCAGCCTTTGGTTTTGATTTTTGTTTCTTATCATCCAATGATGACAACCCCTTGCCCAATCCGACTGGAGCCTGTTCTTGCACGGGCACAGATTGGCCTTTTTTGGCATCAATTGGATCACTCGAAGGAACGTCATTTGCTTCCTTCTTAGCTGCATCTGCATTCCCATTCTCCACTGAATCTGGAGTCATACCTGAATTTATAATATTCATAAGTTGGGTGAGGGGAGGCAAGGCTTGGACAGGTACACCATGTGGGCGTACCAACAGGCCCCTTGCAGCGGCCTTCTTCCTGACTTCGGCAGCTGCACGCGCCGCTCTTTCATCAATCCCCCTTCCTCTGGGTTGAGCTTCGCCCATTATTGCAGCATTAAGGGATTTGTTTGCAGATGCACCTGAACCTCCGGATCCGCCAGCAACTGCAGCAGCTTGGAATGCTTGTACCAAATCTGGATGTGCCTGCCATTATATTAAATTTCAATTTTCAGTAAATTATACAAACCAGAAATGATAGATGTGTGAAATCAGGTAAGCTTCTGCAAACTGATCTTATAACGAAGTGCAACTTTAGAATCTTGGAAAGCTTCTATGGTATTTTTTCAAGGAAATAAAATTCTGCAATGACACGAAATCTAGAGATGATTGCTAACCTCTAAAGTCTTTGAATAGAACAGACAAAAAAAGAAATTTTATAGGGAAATCACCAAGTCAAGTTATATGATTGGCCAAAAAAGAAAAACTAATAAAAGAGGAAATGTTTGACCAAAATATCAACGAAACCTATTGAATATCTCCCTTTTCAAAACTACTGGCATTATTCTATTGGAACACAAGCAAGAAGTATGATCCCTATGTGCTACAGATACTGTCTAATAATATTGCATGCTAAAGGAAAGTTAGACACGGTACCTTCAAGATATCAATAGCCTTCTGAGCTGAAGCCGCATTCAGAGCTTGTCCCTTTTGCTTTTGAGCATTCACCTGCCGAACAAAGTTATGAAATGTGAATCATACACATAACTTACATGAAAGAAAATTTTACTTTCATATGTATATATGAATTAAAAAAAACGAAATAGGTCTTGTTACAATAAAATTGAGACTCATAACAGGGATCTCATATGGGAAAATGTGCAACACCTGTAGCTCACGCATCTTAAATGTGTTCATCCAGTTCTGCGAGTCCCGCGTCCTTGAATCATCTTCACCAAGTTGTTTGACAAGTATATCATATGTTTTCTTCTCGTGCTGTAAAACCAAATGCCAATCAGTCAAACAACTACCATTACTACTACAAACCAACTTTGCCCTTATACGTACCTGGTGAGAGAGCTTGAAAGCACCTATACAGTTAAATGCAATAGCAAGCGCATGATAACAAACAGCAGTTTGAATATGTTCCTCGCCAAGAAGCCTCTCATTCTTCTTCAGAGCTTCTTGCAAATAACGAAGAGCTGTGTTCATCTTTCCTATATCTTGATACATCATTGCAACATTGATAAAAGTTGCAGCAACATCAGGATGATCTGGCCCTGACGACAAACTTAATAAGAGTAGAGCACGAGACATATGGCGAAGGGCAAGCTCGGTCTGGTTTAGTCCATGGTAGAACAGGGCCATATTGCCGTAACTGCAACAACAATATTACAGATCACAAAAGGTTCTAGATCATATAATTTTATAACATATACCCAATGTTTTGAGCCAGAGCTTGTATCCTTAAGGGGAGAGGTTCAAGGTAGTCAGGTCCTACCAGGATAGAATTAAGCTCTTGCTACATACGTGATACATGGAGGTTTGAAAGGATCAAAACCTGTTGACACTGGTTTTTAAACGCATAGTTCTAGAGGTTTGACCAGTCTGGTCGCGGTGGTCTAGTCCAATGTTCAACAATATTGAAGACCAATTTGAAAAATTCTGTAACTTGGTATGTCAATTTCTACTACTTTGGCATTGAAATTTTCCAATTCTTGCCTTTAGCATAATAAAAGAAGAAAAAATATGGGTGAAGGCAGATGTAGATTAGAGAACCCCAAAATATTATGGAGAAAACCAAGACCAGTATGACAGGGAATACCTGTGAGCAGTGTCAGGATGATCTAGACCAAGACAGCGTTCATTTATAATTAGCTCCTTGTGCTGTTGAATAATAGCCCCAGCCATGTCTCCAGCATGATACAAAACCATGGCAAGATACCTGAAATTCAATATTTAACTGAGATTAGATGAACATGCAAATACTACGATAAAAAATTGAGAAGTTGGACTTCGAAACAAATGACACGTCGACTAAATCTTCTACTTCATGTGTGGCATAATAGGAACTAGAAATCATATGAGAACTATTTCACATCCATTATCCCAGGTGTGACAAGGTCAAGGCATGTGGAACAGTGGACCCTGAATAAACTGATTGGAATTTAAGAGCTTTAAGGATCATGCCAACATGAGAAAAATAGTGACATACCGACAGCAATTAGCAACCTCTCGATGCATGGGACCAGTGACCTGCAACTCATTAAAAACAAATTATTTTTTTGATATATTATTACTACTATTGTTATACTTTATTATTATTATTTGGATAGACAACAAAAGAAACTATTTTACATTCACAAGAAACTCTTCTATTTCATACCTGTTGTAGAATAGAGAATGCCTCTGAAAATAAAGTGTAGGCTTCGCTGAGCATACCCTATATCAGACAAAAAAAAATCACATATAACTTATTTAAATTGTCAGGAAAACCAAAAGGACAAAAAAATGCAAGAACCTCCATGATTTACAGTTTATATTACTGTTATGAAAACATTTAAAAGAATACAAAGCATAATCAATTTAATTTAATAAGGTGAAGTCTCAAGAAAATATTTGGATTTTGGTTAACCTTGCCATTTACCAATACTTCACCAAAAAAGTAAAATCACAGCTCTAACATAAAAAGATGAATGCTACAGTCTACAAAGGGCATGGCAGAGGTTTTAACCTTTGACCTAAAGAATACCAAAAGCCTATTCCTTGTGGCAAAAAATGAATTCAATTAAAGCATGGTAAATACCTCAGCCAACTGAAGTTTCCCAGTTTCTATAAGTTCCTTAGCTTCTGAACAGGAAGGAACTGAATGCTTGACCACTGGACAGAGGTCCAAAACATCTGATGTTTGGAATGGCGCTGTAGAATTGAGATCATACTTACGAGCTGCAACAGTTATACCAACCTGAAAACCAAGCATAGTTTAAGCAAGCTATAACTCAAATTTAACAGTACTAAAATTGATGAGGGTACTATACAACATCAAAGATGGTACTGTGGTGGCGGAGGTTAACATCCTTTGAACTATTCACAAGAACTACCATAACCTAACAATAGATTCTAAAACTATTTTTTGACAGCATGTGCAAGAATTCATTGTAGAATACAGAGTAAAGCCAGAACAACCAAAATAATTGATGTTTATTATGAATTTAGAAAAATCATTACTATTTCATTAGATAAAAAAAAAAGATGGTTGTAATATATTCCATATTTCCATCCTTTTCGGACATACATCAAGTACAAGGTTAAGACAAACAATCTTATACTTACCTTCTGACAGAAATTGCGTAGAACAGAAATTTTCTTCACGTTTGACCTTGCATCCTCTGGCAACTCAAACTGCAAAATTTAATTTGAGGGTCAAGTTCATAGAAACAGAATTGCAGATGAAACATAGAAAGGAACACAGAACAGACATAGATTAATGTTTGAAATTCATATATTAGAATGTAACAAAATATAGATCCACTAAGCAAACCCCGCATGACCAATGGCATAGCTGGCCACATTTCTCACTAGTCTAAAACCAGTTAAAATAGCAAAATGTCCATACATTCAGATGTATCTATTGAGTGAGAGAAAGGTAGCTTCTCTATATATATTCTTAAAATTTTGTATTTATAGGGATCCCCAGATTCTCGTCCTACGACTTTTTTTCTCTACCTAACTACATGATAGTGGTCTAGGGAGCAGAATTGCAAGAGAACGGGAGAATGAAGAACTTAAACATATTGGTCTTGATACCTCATATTTGATACTTGCAAATTCTTGAATGTCGGACCAAAGAGCTTCAGAACTCATATTCGTATACAAAGGTTGATTCTTTCTTAAAGATGTCTTGCCTTTCTTTCGTGCTTGCCCTTTAGAATGCTTTCCTGCAGACCGATATCCTGCATGTTCCTGTAAATGAAACAGCTAGGATCATAAATTAATTGACAGGGAAACAAAAAAGTGGCATGTACAGCCTGAAGAGAGGAGGCAGAGTTCACATACTAATTCAAAGGATCATGACGCACAAGAACCAGCAAATTAGAAAGCAATATAAGAGATCTAGTCTGATATACAGTCAGTTTAGTTAGAAGTGTCAGCCTATCTTAGCTATACACTTGCAGTACATCTGTATCGTGCGAGTTAGTTAGTTCAGTTTGAAGTGTCAGCATACTTGCAATACAACTGTGACAACTGTACGAAAGCATAGTACAGTACTAACTAACACATGAAAAAAAATTATGCACTCAGTCCTCATTGTAAAAATGTGATGTGATTTTCATAATCAATAACAGAAAAATTAACAGTTTTCAGTTTCTCTCATTTCTCTGTTTACAAGCAATAGTTGCATTATCTCAAAAGCAAACCATAGTGGACATGCCTTTTTAGGAGTTTTGGACTGTGTGGTACTAGAAATTGTTTTTCCACCAGGAGCTTGGCAGTTTCCAAACAGGCAGTTCAGAAAATGAGATACTGCCAGTGCAAGATCATGATCCTCTGTGTCTCTCAATAAGTCCTGCAAATGGTACACAGTTGAGAAAAAAGAGTGAATGAATATCCGAAACAAAATCTTACATACCACTCGTGTGCAAGTGGATTAAACAGTGATTTTAATATAGCTTATCCTTGGTACGGTCCAACATCTCCTACTATAGAAAATAGTAATATCAGTTCAGAACAGGCCACTTTTGACATCCTAAGTAATAAAGAAAGCATGTCCTCACTTCGGAAAAATGCTGGTTTGAACAAGAATCATCAAATCAAACTCTAAATTGTCCTCATCATATTTATACTATTCACGTTCCAGCATGAATTACAAGATCAAAGAGCATTCTCAGATTTATTAAATATGAATAGAAACAGGTAAATGAATGCGGACACTGAGATTATTTCATCACCTTGATAACATGCTTAGCAGATCTGACAACAATCTCATTACTGCAGAGATCCCACAGATGAGGTAGATGCTTAGTCCCAGTAGCCACCTTTCAGAGAAAAGGGGCAAATCAGAAGCAATAAAAGAATTATGAAAAGAGAAGGAAATGACAAGCAAAACACCAAAATAAATGGTACCTAATTGACTTTACTAATTCTAAAAGGAAATTATTACAGCAATTTGTCTAAAGTACACAGTTCTTACTTTGCCAATATAGCGAACATTAATTCCGTGAGCATGGAGTGCTTCTGTTAGTGTCTGACCATCCATGGGCGAAACTTCAAGCAGGCAAAGGTCTTGTATAAACTTCGGAAGCACAACATCAGTAAGATATTGACTAACTTTTCTCACATTACTTTCATCAGCTGCTATTTCCTGGTAAATATGATCAAATACGGCAATATAAGAACATCATGAATGCTAAGAGTGCACCAATGATTTTCTCACACAAAAAGTAAATGGATACGCACACCACCGGGAGATAAATGGAAAAACAGGGAGAGGAAAGATAAGGGCGAAGTAAGGATCAAAAACCTCTGGACTCCCAGCTAGTTTGAATTCAGTGAAGACATTAGGATTAAAAACAATTTCCTCAGAACGATCAGAGGCTTCAGAAGCTGCAGAAGCAAGTTCTTTAACATCCTCTGTTTTCTCTTCGTTTGCTAAATCCTGAAGCAATTAAAGCACATAAACAGAGTTCAAATGTCTAATATCAAAACTTAATCACTAAGAATGAGATTTAGAATGCTTTACACCAACACAATAACCTAATGCACTTATTTATACTACTAATTAGGTGAAATACAAGTATTAATACTACAAACCTTAGCCCACTACTAATAACCGTAATGTATTCTAATCATCTAATGCAAGCTGGCCTTATATTAACAAGTCAAAAATCCTTCATGCAAGAAATACAGTCCATCAATCAGTTAAATACTCAACATAGTCTCTATTAACCATTGAGTCCCACAGAACCTAGGAAGTGAAAGTGTACAACCATCATGCAAAAAAAAATCAGACATGCATAAGCAACGAAATGACGCTGCCACTGTATGCAGTTGAAACAAGTAATTTCTTTTCAGAATAGATTTGGAGATATATTAGTACAAGTCATAATAAATAGATACCCTTCAAAACATATTACTTTTCATACACAACTTCTATGGAGATTGTGCTTAAAATGTAGGAAGTGGTGAATAAAAGAATTTATTTCAGAAAAATGCAATACAAGCATATATTAATTGTTACAACCCTTACTGGCTTGTCAGCTTCAGTGGCAGTTTGAGAATCAGTGGCAGTTTGAGAATCAGTAGCACCTTGAGATTTTGCCTCCTTAGATTTTAATGTCTCTGCTGCTTGGGCCTATTTGCATAAAAATCCAGCTAGATGAAACCACATACAAAGCAAATCCTATATTACTAACATAAGCGTAATTCAGTTACCTGACTAAAGGCGGTAATTAACTCTGGTCTCAGGATACAAAATCGAGAACCAGGTCCAGTATAGTTTGCATCCCGAGGAGTTATCCTCAACAAATCAAGAAGATAATGCCTGATATGGTTACAAAAAATAGAGCATCATTTCATGGTAGTACCAAGTAGGCACTAGATTGCACAAATGTTTAGTTGTGTTAAACTAATCTTGAACATTGTAAAGAACAACATATGCTAGGCTAACTTCCAATCTGTTAGTGTTCAATAACTCTTAGAAATAAATTACAAAAAATTGCCAAGATTAAGCTAAAAAGAATCAAATATATCAGCACAAACAAAATCTTTGGTGTAGTTGGAAGAATGCCAATATTCTATGACACTAGCTAATTTGTAGATAGGACATAGGAGATCAACAACAAGACATGCAGCCTGTATAAAAATAACAAACGGACTTAAGAGTAATTACCGATCATCACCACCAATAATGCCCTTGCATTCTACTGGTGCCGCTAATTTGAAGACATTTCCTGAACCATCAAGCACAGAGTGTTCCTTCAGATGAAGGCGTTTGGCAGCCTCCGACACCTACCATAAGAAAAACTTAGAAGAGATACAACAAAAAGAAAAATGAAATCTATCCATTAGACAAAATAGGCAAAAGTAATGTATGTTACAATTTACGGTAATGCAATATAACATACTTATTTTCCACCAACCACAAATTTGCTTGTCATTTAACATCACCGACAGTATGCCAGATTATAACTTGCAGTTTGAGAAATAATGATTCAAACTGAAATCTGACAGCCTCTATTTATTATAAATTAAACTGCAGCTCCTTCCTTACCTTAGAATGGAAATCTTCATTCCAGCAAATTTTCTTTCCATTGTCAACAGAGCCGTACAAGAGAGAGTCTGACTTGTCCCCTTGAAGAATGCCAGGTAAGACACTCTGCAGCACAACATATGATTTGAATTGAAATCAAACAATGCAATTTAAATTGTGAAGAGGGATGAGTTGGGGTTTCTAATCACATATCTCCAGAGAGAACAATTTAACATGGGGTTTCTAATCAGTGCCTTAAGGCATTGGCCAAGCCATCAAAAGTAAATGTATATTCTATTGAGATCTCAGATCTGAAAACATTTTCTATTTACTTATTTATGTAACTAGGATGACTTAAAAAAATATTCTAAATGCCCCTTAACCAATACGCTTACCATGCATTAGCAAAGCCTATTTATCCCCCTCATCATTTTTCATTTGTCACTCAAACTAATTTTGTTTCTAATTATTTGTCACTTTAGTGATTTTTCTCATCAATTTAACTCTTACAATTTATTATTATTATCTCCGCTAACAAAATAAATAAGGTTATCTCCAGTAACAGAAAAGAGAGTATTAGGGAAGAGAAAAATGATGAGGCAATAATATCTTAATATTTTAAAATAAGAGTAACTTTGTCATATATGATTGTTTCTGCCAAAAATATTGGTCTACTATTCGGTACTTAAGATAGACCTTAAACAACAATTATTTAGGCTGCGATAGTGTCACTTCAAGCTGCTATTAACTACCTATGATATTATAAACTTGAATCCTATAATTAATCACACCTTCATGAGAAAAGAGAAAATTAGCAATAAGATTTTCAGCTTCACTACACACCTGAGCTACCACTCTATGACCCCTGTAGTCAATTATAGCCATAGCAAGGTTATAAAGTCCTGGGACATCGGCTTCCTGGTAAGCTTTGGTGCCTTTCAAATCATTGTTTGCAGAAGCATATGTTGCCTGCTCATTGTCAGCCAGCTCAGCTTCAGGAGAAACATCTTGAGTGACTTCTGTGGCATTAGTAAGATCTTCTGAACTAGGACTATCATCTTTCCCCCCATTGGAAACCTGACTATCGCCATGAAGTGAAATGTGAGCAGCTTTATCAGAAGAACTTGGCAGAGTGCTTGTGCCCCCGGCTTTTGAATTCGCATCCGAGCGTTTTTTTGACAGCTTCTCAAGGTCAGCATCAACAGCAAAACTGAAGAATATATTGTTGTGCACATACCTATTACCAAAATTACATTGATGAGCCAAACCTTCCATACAAAGGTAAACTTGTGTGGGGAAAGGGATATCACAGACAATAACAGAGCATATGATCTATGAAAACAAAAATTTGAAGATTTATAAATAAAAGAAAAATAGCAAGATATACCTTACTGTACTCTGCCAAAATAATTTACCAATACTTGTGACATTTGTGTCATGAACAGTTTATTCACGACAAATTTATGGGCCACAAGAACAAGATATTTTGATCCCCCCTCCCCACCCCGAAGAAGAAAAATGTAACATGCAACTTCAAGTAGATCATACTTAATATTTGTTAGATATTAAAATATCAGAATGCAACAAAAAAAAAATTTAGAATTTCAAGAAAATAAAATAATATATTTAACAAATTGCTTAATTTTAAAACAGTTTAAGGACCACTAACATGTGAAAGCATTCTGGATCAGTTGGGTTTATTGGAGGAATGCAGCCACTGATCACTCCAACAGCACCATTAATGGCTGCATCCACAAAGTCTGATGTCACTTTATAAAGTGCCCTGTCCCGCAAAATCCTGCAGTGACAAACAAATCACACAAAAACAGAGAAAAAATATGATATTAAGTCAATACCAGCATACAAACTCTAAAACATGTATTTTTCAACGACATGCAAGATATGAATGAGAGAAAATAAAGGTACCTCTCTTGTGGACTTGTATGAGGAAATTCTCGACAAGATTGCAACTCCTCATTCCAGTCTCTTTGCATGCCAATTGGCTCACTGCCATATAGAAGTGTCAAGGCATTCTCAGCCCTGGATGCATCGCGCCTGTGGTCTGCCAACAAAGAAAACCCCATATTACAAAAAAATCAATCCAGCCTGGGATTGTCATCAACAATTAATTCATATTCTCATATTACTACAAGAGGAGTCTCAATCATGTATATTTAAGTAAACTATAAAATATTTATCCTGTTGTTTAACGAAGAGAAACAAAAGGTCATTCAAAATTCCCTATCTGCACTAAATGCCCCCCTTATGAAACTGACTTCCAAATCATATAAGGAGATACAAGTAGCCTTAACTAACATCACACTAGCACAAAGGAATCTTAGCTTCTCAATAATCCTCCATAAACATTGAATTAAGTTTTGAATCTATCATTCATAATATGTTGCAGTGCAAGAGGACCCTTTACATGAGCTACCAGGATAGGATAAAAGCTTCAAAAATTGATTCCATCTGTTATTCTGTTTTAACAACTGAAATGTTGACAACATGTATATCATTAACCACCATTTATCACATTTAAGAAAGCATATACTAGAGGTTGTGTCAGACCACCTCTCAGTAAAAATAAAAATCAAAACTACTTTTTTCACAAAATGCAATTGAGCCAACACTTAAAAAGAAAAAAGAGAAGGTACCAGCAGCAATCAGCTTCAAAAAATTATCATGAGCATGTCCCTTGTCTTAGTATTACTACTATTATTACTATTACTAATTATTACTATTATAACAACACAAATATTCTTCACATTTGTTCAAGAAGGAAATATCTGGTCGTAGCATTGCATGTCACAATGGACTGAGGAGTTTCATCACTTCCAATAAAGTAAATGGTAACAATAATTTGTGAAAAGAAGCACTACTTTGGATGTGCCAAAAGAAAGATTTGAAATTGACAATTAACTCTCACAGATAACAAATACGATAAATAGATCAGAATCACCTACACTAAAGGAAAGGCAGCACTATAAACCAAATCCAGAAGATATTACTACAACATAAAGAATTGAGTAGACAGCAATAGTAATGAAGCAACAAGGTAGAAGTTGAACTCACCAGGAATGGGGTGTAATCCAAGCCATGAATTAGGAGGCCCTGGATGCATCGCGCCTGTGGTCTGCCAACAAAGAAAACCCCATATTACAAAAAAATCAATCCAGCCTGGGATTGTCATCAACAATTAATTCATATTCTCATATTACTACAAGAGGAGTCTCAATCATGTATATTTAAGTAAACTATAAAATATTTATCCTGTTGTTTAACGAAGAGAAACAAAAGGTCATTCAAAATTCCCTATCTGCACTAAATGCCCCCCTTATGAAACTGACTTCCAAATCATATAAGGAGATACAAGTAGCCTTAACTAACATCACACTAGCACAAAGGAATCTTAGCTTCTCAATAATCCTCCATAAACATTGAATTAAGTTTTGAATCTATCATTCATAATATGTTGCAGTGCAAGAGGACCCTTTACATGAGCTACCAGGATAGGATAAAAGCTTCAAAAATTGATTCCATCTGTTATTCTGTTTTAACAACTGAAATGTTGACAACATGTATATCATTAACCACCATTTATCACATTTAAGAAAGCATATACTAGAGGTTGTGTCAGACCACCTCTCAGTAAAAATAAAAATCAAAACTACTTTTTTCACAAAATGCAATTGAGCCAACACTTAAAAAGAAAAAAGAGAAGGTACCAGCAGCAATCAGCTTCAAAAAATTATCATGAGCATGTCCCTTGTCTTAGTATTACTACTATTATTACTATTACTAATTATTACTATTATAACAACACAAATATTCTTCACATTTGTTCAAGAAGGAAATATCTGGTCGTAGCATTGCATGTCACAATGGACTGAGGAGTTTCATCACTTCCAATAAAGTAAATGGTAACAATAATTTGTGAAAAGAAGCACTACTTTGGATGTGCCAAAAGAAAGATTTGAAATTGACAATTAACTCTCACAGATAACAAATACGATAAATAGATCAGAATCACCTACACTAAAGGAAAGGCAGCACTATAAACCAAATCCAGAAGATATTACTACAACATAAAGAATTGAGTAGACAGCAATAGTAATGAAGCAACAAGGTAGAAGTTGAACTCACCAGGAATGGGGTGTAATCCAAGCCATGAATTAGGAGGCAACAAAGACTGCACATTTTCAAAAGGATGGGCAGCAGCTCTACTTTCCAATATTTCACGGAAAGCTTCAAGATTGGACAAAAAGAAATAAGTTATGGTTGTCAAAGCGAAAATTTGTGATATTTAAGTCTTAAACAGTGAGTACTTCAGTACACTTTACTACCTTTTTTAAACTTGGGGCTAATCTTCTGTAAGAGAACAACAAGAGTTGTGGCTTCGTATGTAGCTTTACTCGGTGTTGGGTCAAGGTTGTTCGCCGAGCTTGAGTTGACATAAAACACTTTTGTACTTCCCGTAATGCAAAATTTATTACCTTCAAGTGTTACCACATCCAAATAAATCAAATCTCCAACAAGCCTGCACACCATGGAACAGCCTCGTTAAATGCATATAAACTATAAAGCACCGAGAAATGATATTAACTGAAGAAGGTGTTTCTTGAATTACCTTCTATAGCTCGGAGGAGGATTGAAGGATGAAAACACTATGCTCTCTACACATTTACTATCCTTCAATGGGGACGATAACAAATTACCCAATGAGCCAGAGACATCTTCCATATAACCAAGTCCATCAAGCTCAGGAACCTCAGGTTTCAAGGAATCTGAAATTTCAGGAAATGCCGAAGCAGATAGTACAAAAGCAACAAATTAATATAGCAAACTCTAATGAAGGGAAGAGAGATATGCCATATATTACAGGAAATTCAGACAAGGTAGACCAGTAAATAGAAGCTACTACATTCCATAAAGGGTAAGGGGAAACTATCCAGAACTATCCATACCTCCTGAATTTGCAGCTTTAGTTTGTGCTGCCTCATTTTGCAGGGCAAGTGACGTTGATAGTGAAGCATGGAGGTTAGAAAGGGAAAGCAACTCTCTTGTACGGAGAACATGTGTCCTTGAAGATCTATCATCATACAATGCTGCAAAAACAATTTTACACAATATGATCAATCAACTAGTGTCTAAGTATCTTATTGCTGCTAGACCAAAAGATCAGTAATCTACCAGGAACCATTTCCAAGGAGCAACCGCCGGTAGTAATATCAGCTACCTCTGAAATCTCATTGTAATCTTCCAGGTGATGAGTGGATCCATCCTTTGTGTGCAACAATAAGCCATAGCATGTAACAAAGCATGTCTCTGAAGCATCAAGAAGGAACTGTCTTATATCCATAACAGAGTCTCCAGGATTCAACTGTGAATCAATCAAACAACTTATAAGATGCCTTTTATGATATGTTAACAAAAATAATATGGGCAGATATAAAATTGATATAAAAAAGAGGTTAGCTGTTCTAAATGCAGAATAAAAAAAATTATGTCAATAGGATTGCATTGAAATAATTAGATCTCTGATAATTATTAAGAACCTCTAGATTCTCCAGTTGCTCTGTGAAAAGTATTAAAGTAGTAAGAAAACAACCACTGGCTTCATAATGAAGTTAACTCACCTGAAGCTCAAGCTTCTCTCCAGTGTGTGTTTTGACAGGAACAGGGTAAAGGTGAAGATCACCTGCACAATCAAGTTGGGTAAAAATATTAGTTATCAAGTCGACAGAAACAACACACAGTAACCCATGAACAAGAACATATATATAAGAAAAGAGACAGAATTAAGACTAACACACAGACAGCTGTTATGTGCAGACTGTCAAAGAAATTTCTGTTCCCGGAATTAGTTAGTAAAAGCACCTAGTTTGTGCAAACGGTTTAGTAAGGGTGGGTTTTTAGTGAGGTTAAAATCAATAGCCGCTTTGGTCACTATTTCATCGAGTTATATAGCCCACTATTGCAGTGCTCCAAGCCACAACAGTGAAGTGATCCACTGCAAACATTCAGGAGTGGCTCTTGACCACAACTGATTTGAAGTTGGTATGTATGCACATAAAATCTACAATTGTAAAGTTGCTAATTTTATTTCTTTTTGCAACTAAAAACCAATCAAATTTACAAAACTAACTCGGCAGATGTTTGAAATTGCTGTAGACTTTAAATTTCATAATGACTCGAAGGTCACATGCTCATATCCTGAAAACAGCCTTCCACTTGAGGGTAAGGATGTATCACCCTCCTCATACCCCATCAGGTGCTTGACATTGCCGAGAGATATTAAAATTCAAAAAACTTGATTTTGCAAGAAAGGGTTTTCATGCTTGGGAGTATTATATGCTAGTGAAGTTTAGTTGTTCAGGTATTTAATAATAAAAATTACTTACTGAAATCAATTTAAAAAAATTAATGATACAGAAATAATCCAATTGGAACAAAGTTTTAGTTGCAAATGATAATAAGACAACTAAGGTAATTTTCACAAATTTTATTAGGAGCATTTAAGTCATTGATTCTAGAATTTAAGTCAATGACAAAGCAGCTTTTACAGTGACATGAAACAGCATTGTGCATCAAAAGCAAGAGACACCCAAACAATCAAAGTGGAGTAAATCCACTTTGGGTATCAGTAGTTTATTTACCATGACTAATGCTACACTTGAGTCTTTCATTCATATTGAAAATCAATAGAAAAGTAGCTAAGTATTTTCCTGTTTTCTTTTGCTAATGTTAATGCCTTTGTTCAGTAAGGTCACTAAGGTGTATGCTTTTCGGCACCTTTTACTTTGACGACCATAGTGCATATGCCACTACTAATAGGTTAGTGCAGTCTTTCATGTGAATCGAATCAAAAGGACTTCATTAATTAGGTTCACCTTGCTTTGGTTCGCTCCCCTCATTTTCTGCTTCATGCTCCTTCACCTCAAGATTGGCACTAGTTGAATCACTAACAGCTGGAACTTCAGTCGTATCAACCTTTACAGATTCTGAAGTGTCATCTACATTGTCCTTTGCAGGAACATCAGATGGGACCGGTGGTTCCGAGGGATTGGAAGCCGTAGAAGCATTATTGTTATGGGACCCTTTTCGGTTCCTTCCTTTGTTGGATTTTCCAGCCATTTTCACCTACCAAAGTCCAAATGAGGATGTTAATACACGAACGAGCAGCAATATATAACACACAGCATAGGGTATACTCTTCACATGTCAAAACATTTAAACAATCACAACACATCTCTCAAAATCAGCATATATATATATAATCCCTACTCAATATATAAAACCACCATTATAAAAATCATGAAAACTCTCTCTCTCTCTCTCTATCACTCAAGAGAGAAACACTAAGGGTCCATTTGCGAGTTGGTTTTTGGAGGGCAACGGAGGGGAGGGAAAGGCTTTTGAGCCATGGAATACACTTTAGCTCTCAAGCCTTCTCTTCCCTTTCCTTTCCCTCCAAAATCATACTCGCAGTGATACAACAAAATTAATGGCCTCAACTATCAAACAATTCAAGAAAGAACAAACAATAAAAAATCAAAGTCAAGGCATAGAAGAGAAAGAAAAAAATGGATGTTTGCTCACTCTGTTAATATACACAAAACCCATATGTCAAAATCATCAAATATAAACAAAAGTTTCAAAATTTCCACACTTCATTTAATACAAAACACAGTCGATATAACATTGAAGAAGCTTTATTAACAGAAATTGAAAATTGAACCAATTGCAGCTGAAATATGGATTAGATAAGCATACTTACAAAGAACAAAAGGTTGAAGAATGGTTTCAGAAGAATGGTTTCAGAAGAATGGTTTCAGAAGAATGAAGTCATATGGAAGAGAAGGGTTTTGGGAGAGAACTGAGGAAATGATAGAGAGGGCGGCCACAACAACAGGAACAGAATATAATGCACACCTTCTGATCATTCTGGTGGGCTTGGGCCTTTTTTATTTTATTTTTTAGAAATTATTTTTTCTAAATATAAAAAATATAAGTGCATTATTTATAAAATGTTTTTGGACCTATGAATCATTTTATTAAAATTGAGGGTAATATTTTCATGCAATATATATTATCAGTATAAAGATTTATACACAAAAAGAACATTATTCATCATTCATTTTATTGTTTTTGATGAAAAGACGATAATAATTAAATATGAATGTTTGATAATGTAGTAACAATGTATAAAACTCTTACATTTTAGGTATATATTTTTTGTCTTTAAAATTTGTCATACAGTTTTTTATTTTAGTCTTCTAACCAAAATTTCATGAGTGTAATATATATGTATGGACATTATAAAGATTTATACATAGTTAGTGTATTTTTTACCTTTCATTTGGATTTTTTTTTAAAAAAGTCAATAATAATTGAAAATGAATTATAGATGATACAATAACAATTGACAATATAAAAAACTCTTACATTTTCATTTTCAGTATATACATCTCTCTCAAACAAACAAAATCCTAACTTAGAGTGAGTGGAATTAAAAAAATCCATAACGTACTCTTCTTCTTTAAGCTAGAAAATGCATAAACATCCTCTATGGCGCTCGCCAATAATCACCTTAAGGATAACTTCATCTCCATCATTATTGGAAGTCAACCACTGCTGAAATTCACTATCATTTTTTAGATGTTGTCACCAATGTGAACAAATGACTTCATGTTAGAAGAATTGGAGGAAATCGGGGGTGTGAAAGAAGAATGTGATTTTTTTTAAGTTTTTAAAAAGAAATAGTTGATTTTGGTTTTGATCTCTCTATATTACGATTTTTTTTTATATTTAAGCATACGTTGGTTTGGCTAATGCTAAGACATATCAATACTTTCATCCAAACTTGATGTTAGAAACCAAAGCAAAATTTGAAAAGAAAGTTAGAGAGAAAACTAGAAATTGAAATTTGAGACTCACGTACTAGTAGATAATTTATCATCTCTAACCAATAAAATCATAAAATGTGTTATTTTTATCATTTTTTATAAAAATATTTCTAAAAACTTGAAAAATATGACTTATGTCATGATTTTATTGTTTGGAAGATAATTTATCTTCTGATATGATGAAATATTTTATTCTCTTGAAATATAGGGATAAATTTCAAAACAATCAATATTTACAGGGACTAAAAGATAACAAAATATCTCATTACACCATCAGATAATTTATCAATCATTTAATATGTGTCTTCTTTCTCTTAAACAATCAGTAAATTTAAGGAGATAAGTTATTTTATAGTATAAGGTAATACTTTGTTCTAGAACTGAATATTTGTGTTATGTGTTAATATTAACAAATAAAAAAATCTATTTAATATATATTTTTGTTACGATGGATATATGGTACTTAAATTAGGTATTGTCTTACAAAATTAAGGTGTAGTTGTGAAGCTAGTTAAAACCTATAATATTATAATCAGAAGTTTATAGTTGTATAATTGGAATGAATTAGAGTTCTTTGACCAACTAATTGTGCACTAGGCAAAATCTGTTAAATAACTTCAAATATGCATTATAGTAATATAATTTGATTTAACTTGTTGATAAGTTAAACTAATTTCTGGTACTGGACTCTCCAACACTGAAATATGAGAAGAGAAAAATCTTATAGATTTAAATTTTTATTAAAAAATAATTTGAAATTATGGTCGTTAAAGATTATTTTTGCCAATGTATCCTAATTTTCATCCTTATTGAGTAATGATATATTCTCCTAGTAAATCATCATACTCACACAAAAGTGACACATGTCACTTATAAATCAATCATTAATAAACCAAATATTATTCAGTAACATATGTCACTTTAAGATTTGTATAATAATATATCATTTTCCATCTTTATTTGGTATAGGTCTCCATATTGCGAAAATAATGCAGAAGCATAAAATGAATATTGTGAAATTTTCTCATTGAATTATCAAGGCATGAAAAACCTTATTCATAGTGTAGACTAACTAGCTAACTAATAAACACATGTTGAAAAATAATTCAACACGTGTTAAATGTATAAAATGTATAGAAGTGTATAATATGTAAAACGTAGTAGTTTTGTTCTCCAATAGCCCCCTCAAGCTGGAGGATAAATGTCAAGGACTCCAACTTGATAATCCAATTTGATATCGTAACAATGTAATGGATCGGAATCTCGATCCTAATGTGATCTTGTTGTTATTGTTATTGATCTTGTTGTTGTTGTTGTTGATCTTATTGATCTTGTTGTTGTTGATCTTGTTGTTGCTATTGTTAATCTTGTTGTTGTTGATCTTGTAGATCTTGTTGTTGATCTGTTGATCTTGTTGTTCTTGTTTTGCATTCAGTCGGGCATAAGTTAGAGGAGTGGAAAGAAAAGATGTAGCTGAAGGTGCTATTGGGGTTGAGGATGAATTTTTGTGAAGTTGCGTGAGTTTGGACTCTTCAACTCACCTGTGTTTGCCTCATTTGACCGTATGCTTTCCCTGGTTACCATTCGCTACCGTGAAACCCCCACTGCTATTTTTTTCCACCGTTGTTTGAAAGCTTGCGAATAGCCTCATCTTTCTGCTTTAGCTGCAAACTGTGACCTATTTTTTTCATTATCTCTATCTTTGCTTCTAGTGCTTTCACTGTCTGTTGAAGTGTTTTGATAGTAACAGCTACCTCATCTCCCTTGTTCTTGATTTCTGGAGTGAAAGAAGTGGCTGAAACTAGGAAAGTGGTCTTGTTGACACTGTTCTTGCCGTTCTTGAAAGGAGACTTCAACCTAATCATGGAGTTGGTGAGTCTGAGCTGATTTGTGAGGCTTGATCCATCTCTTTCATAATTCAATTCTTTATTGGAAATTGCACCACTGTAACATTGAAGAAGTTGAGCTATGAATGTGAGTAATGATTCTTTGTTGAATCTTGAGATAGAAAAATAATTATCGTAGAGAATGCGCAGCAGTTATCAAAACCCTCAGGATGAAGACTCTAATACCATATTCAGAACCCCAAAGGGGACTTATATACAATTTACAAGTAATAGAATGGATTGCTTGATAAACAAGAATAATACTAACCAACTTAACTACCTATTCAACGACTATATTGTAACCATATTGTGGGTAAAACAACCCTTAGAAACTTCTAGAAAGAAATCCTTAAAATACTTTCAATAGCCCCCCTCAAGCTGGAGAGTAAATGTAAATGACTCCAGCTTGAAATCTTGATTTGAAGCCATGACAATACGATATATCGGAATCTCAATCCTAATGTGATTGGATTCTCAATCACTTGGTTATGTTCTTGGTCAGAAATCTTGACCATATTTCTATGGAATCTCATGGTTCTACATTGTTGAAGCTTCATGGTTTAATACTATAATGATGTTGTGTATGTGATGAATGGGTAAGAAATAGAGTATGGTTGAAATGGAGCAAATTGGTGAGTTCTTGGAAATACATTTAGTCTTCTTCTTCCTCTTCTTGAATTGATTGCAACGAGTTGGTTGCAACGAGTTCTTGGAATTACAAGTTGGTTGAAATTGTTATGACTTTCGTTCTTCAATGCAGATTGAATGCTTTGAATGATTACTAATACCACTACCACATTGACATACATAACAAAACAATACATATATAATAATGTGAGTACAAAGATCACAAAAATGTTTCCACTCAAGACATATGAAGAAATTGCATAGGCTAAAGAAAATAAGGATATTCACTACTCATCTTGTTTATCATCCTTGTATGATACAAGTGTGTCAACCTTGTGAATATTGGTATCAAAGAAATGTAACTTCACCATTTGTGGATTTGCAATTAGTTTAGGATCACTCTCAATCTAAGTGATTGGGATGAAAGAGAAAAACTTGCTTTAATTATCTAGGATTTAGGGTGGAACAAATGAGTAATATGACCTTAATGTATGGCAGATTCTTGAATTTTTTGAAGTTGCATAAATGTATCCTCTGACTTCCTTGCCTCATTCTTTAGGGACTTCTTAGAGCTTTCAAGCCAGCTTCTAACGTCTTGATCACCATTGAACCAATGTAAGGGAATAAGATTGATCACAATGGTATAAAAGTTGAACATGGACATGAAAATCATAGAAGATGAGAAACAAAAGAGAGAGAAAAAAGAATAGGTGAATGCGCAACAGCAGAGCCTCTCAATTTGAGAGCTCTGATACCCAAGGTGCAATTAATATACTCCAACTTACTTTTAAAAAACTAGTTTTCAAAAGTTGTAAACTCTTTTGTTAGTACAAAGTAGAGCTGTCAAAACGGACCGACCAGTCGGGTTAGGCCGCCAAAGCTCGAAAATTTATAGGGCTTGGGTATCATTTTAGGTATTTTTATTGAATCTGGGTTTTTTAGCCCGACCCGACCAGACTATTTTAAATTCGGGCTCGGACCGGGCTTACTCGAACGGGTTCAGGGAACCCGTTTTACTTTTTTTTTTTACTCATTTTTGGGACTTTTGGCTTGGTAATTAGCACTAAATGAAAATTTACAAAACAACTTATAATAACAAATAGATAATAAGTATTATGTTATTGTGTATTTAATTAGATTTAACTTTTACCACAAAAACATAATAAAGAAAATAACGTTTACAACAAAACTAAAATCAACATAAATTATTTATCATAGAGAACTCCACACAACCAAATTTAATATAATAGTTCACAATAAAAGTGGTGACAAAGAACATACAAAATATAATAATTTTGATAGTATCTAATTATTTATATATTAAAGTGAAGTGACAAATTATATTGTGTTAGAAATGAGAGTTCAATAGAAATGAAAGATTTAACAAAAGAGTTATGTTAAAAATCATACACGTGGACTTAACATCACGTCTTAACTCAAATACAATGCATTAGATCTATAAGTTTGGTGCATTTGGCATAACAAATATATTAGAAATATTACACGTTAATATCAATTGATACATATTTTTAAATAGAATAAATATGTTAAAAAAAATTAAAAAATATTTTTTAGTTTATGCGGGCTGGCCCGCCACAACCCGCAACCTGCTTAAGGCGGGGTTGGACTACAATTTGATATGCATAAATTGTATCCGAGTTTTTTAGTCCGGCCCGGTTTAGTCCGAACCCGATGTGGACTAACCCGAACCCGATGTGGACTAGCCCGAACCCGTCTAGTTAGTCCATTTTGACACCTCTAATAAAAAGAAAGTTATAATCCACTTTTATTAGTCTGTCACCCTAGGTGCAATTATAATATACTCCAACTTACTTTTAAAAAACTAGTTTTCAAAAGCTATAAACTCTTCTTATCGGTAGTTAACTAAATAAATTTATAAACTCGTTGTTCAATCAAATAACTCATAACCTTCCCACGATCTTAGGTTAAGCACATGTTGACAAATTGAAATGAAAAGAAGCCAAGAGCTTCTTGAAGAAAGTGAGTCAGCAAGAGAAGGCCATGTGAAACAGTTAGGCACAGAAAACAATTCTGTTAGCAATACAAAAAGGCAAGGAATTAGGTGTGGAGAGAGGGTACGTGTCCCCAATATTCTCTTTAAGGATTACGTAAGAAAGTAAGGATATTTAGAGGGGGAGGAGCTAAGGCAAAGGGTGTGGAATATGAGAATTCTTCTGTACACTTCTCCCATCATCATCTTCCATTTTACTATCTTCTTGTACTTTCTTTCCTTTCTCATGTAATCAAGCATATGTGAATTCTGCAACATCCCCATAAATAATACAAGTTTATACTGTTCTCTCTTAACAACGTTGCATTGGTGCTTTCATTAAACCATGGCAGAAAATACTAGAATGAAGGAAATGGGCAGTGAGATCAAAAGAAATGCAGATGCCATTAAAGCAATTCATGAAGATTTTCAAACTCAAATGGCGCGTTTCGACACCACCACAAATTCCAGATTTGAAAGAACTGAGGCGTGGCAAAGAGGGGCAGATCTCACCCTACATCAAATTAGTGAGGCTCTCAATCAACTGGTCCAAAAACAACAACAACAAAACTTCTATGGTACCGGAAACTCAAGCAGAACTCCATTCCAGGTTAGGAACCTCAAACTGGAATTTTCACGTTTTGATGGGAAAAATGTCCATGAGTGGAATTTTAAGGCAGAACAGTTTTTTGGGTATTATGATACTCTTGACAGCGATAGATTGACCATCACTTCGGTTCACTTGGATCAAGAGGTGGTACCTTGGTGTCAAATGATGCAAAGAACCCATCTGTTCACATCTTGGTTGGAATTTACTAGAGCCTTAGAATTGGATTTTGGCCCTTCAATTTATGAATGTCCTAGAGCAACCTTGTTTAAATTGACTGAAACCAGTACAGTTAATGAATATTATATGCAATTTACTTCATTAGCTAATAGGGTCTATGGGATTAGCAATGATGCATTGATAGACTGTTTCATTAGTGGTTTGAAAGCTAAAATACGCAGAGAAGTCATGATCCACACACCAATTTCTATTGTTAAAGCAATTTCCTTAGCCAAAGTCTATGAAGAAAAAGATAGCCTTCACTCTAGACCTCCCAAAACCCAAAATCACTTCTCTGTCAGTTCTTACCAAAACAGGTTCCCTAACAAAACATATATACACCAAAAATATAACCCTCCCATACTCAATACCCCACCTACTAGACTAATGAATCCACTCTAGAAAAATACCAACATCAAAAGAATGTCCCCAGCAGAAATACAATTAAGAAGAGATAAATGTCTATGTTATTGGTGTGAATACAAATTCTCTGTCAATCATAAATGTCCCAACAAACACCTGATGATTCTGCAATATGATGAGGAAGATCAAGTCCCAATCGAATTGGACACGGGTTCAGCAGATTGGAGTTAGATAGAACAAAGACCAAGAGAAGAGGAACATCATTTGTCCCTCAATGCTATGAAAGAGACAAATGGCATGGACACACTGAGATTTCAAGGGCAGATTGGAAGTATAAAAGTCCAAATATTGATTGATGGGGGTAGCTCAGATAACTTTCTACAACCCAGGATAGCTCAATGCCTCAAACTACCAATTGAGTATGATCCTTGTTTTACAGTTTTGGTAGGCAATGGCCAATCCATGACTGCAGAAGGCTTAATTCAAAAACTACCAATTAAAGTCCAAGGACATGAGTTAGTGGTACTAGTGCACCTCCTTCCAGTAGCAGGGGTAGATTTAATATTGGGCACAACATGGCTTGCAACTCTTGGTGCCCATGTAGCAGATTATGCAGCCCTTAGCCTTAAATTTTTTCAACAAGGCAAATTTGTGACACTCCAAGGGGACCAACAGATGGCACTAGCACAAGCTCAATTGAACCAACTTAAAAGAATGCAGCATATTAATGCTATTGCTGAGGTGTTTACCATTCAAGTCAAGAAACCAGAAGAACAAGAAGATGGCTTGAAAGAATTACCAACTGATATAGCCCCTGAGTTAGCTACGCTATTACACACTTGTAAAACAGTGTTTGATTGCCCAAAAGGCTTACCACCTCCCAGAGAACACACACATGCCATACACTTACAAGAAGGGACAACACGAGTCAAGATTCGTCCTTATAGATACCCTCATAGTCAAAAGGAACAAATTGAGAAAATGGTACAGGAAATGTTGGCCCAAGGAATCATTACAACCAACACTAGTCCATTCTCTTCTCCAATAATCCTTGTTAAAAAAAAGGATGGGAGTTGGAGATTCTGCACATATTACAGGGCTCTAAATGCAGTGACAATTAAAGACAACTTTCCTATCCCTACTGTGGATGAACTACTAGATGAACTCTTTGGTGCTAAGTTCTTTTCAAAAATAGATTTGAGATCAGGCTATCATCAAATTTTACTACAACTAGAAGATACATATAAAACAGCATTCAGAACACACCATGGGCATTATGAGTGGCTAGTAATGCCATTTGGGCTTACTAACGCCCCAACTACATTTCAAAGCTTGATGAACCACGTCTTTTTACATGCCTTAATAAAATATGTCTTGGTGTTTTTTGACGATATTTTTGTATATAGCACAACCTGGTATGAAACACTTAGTTCATTTAGAAGTTGTCCTCAAAACACTGCAACAGCAGTTCCTATTTGCTAAGCTATATAAATGCTCTTTTGGTGTAGAACAAATTGAATATTTAGACCACATAGTCTCAGGATAGGGGGTCACTATGGATGACAATAAAATTCAAGCTGTGTTACAATGGCCAACTCCTACTAATCTCAAACAATTGAGAGGTTTCCTTGGCTTGACAGGATATAATAGAAAATTCATTACGTCCTATGCTAAGCTGGCTGCTCCTTTGATTGATATGTTAAGAAATGAGTCCTTTTGTTGGACTGCGTCATCTACAAGGGCTTTTGTTAAATTGAAAGAAGCCATGTCTTCTGCTCTAGTATTGGCATTACCAAATTTCAACCAACCATTCATTTTAGAAATTGATGCTTCTAGCAGTGGTGTGGGAGCAGTTTTACATCAAAATGGCCACCATATTGCCTATTTTTCGAAGAAGTTGACACCTAGAAATCAAAAGAAGTCTGATTACTTCAGAGAAATGTTGGCTATCTCTGAAGCTATTTCTAAGTTCATGCATTACTTGTTGGGACAGAAATTCACAATTCGTACGGATCAAAAGAGTTTAAGAAGCTTGATGGATCAAACTCTGCAAACACCTGAGCAACAACAATGGTTACACAAGTTCTTGGGCTATGACTTTACTATAGAATATAAACCAGGCAAGGAGAACTTGGCTGCTGATGCCTTATCCAGAGTTCTTTTGTTGGCTTGGTCAGAACCTCATAGTGAATTTTTGCAGAATTGGCAACAGGCAACAACAAAAGATGCCAAGATTCAAGAGTTAATAAATACACGTTTGTCTCAACCCAATGTTGATCCTACTTATTCTACAAAAGGGGCCCTATTATTCTGGAAGGGAAGATTGGTAGTGCCTAATGACCATCATGTGATTCAACAAATTTTGCATGAATTTCACAGTTCTCTAGTTGGAGGACATTCAGGGATGACCAGAACCAAGGCTAGGATTATGTTTCAGTTCTATTGGCACAATATGCATCAAGACATTCAAGAATTCATATGAAACTGCTTCATTTGCCAACAAGCAAAATCAACCCACACTCTTCCAGCTGGCCTAATCCAACCATTACCAATTCCAACTCAAGTCTGGGAAGATGTGGCAATGGATTTCATCACCAAGCTACCGAACTCACATGGATTCACTACAATTCTGGTGGTCATTAACATATTAACCAAATATGCACACTTCATGGCCCTCAAGAGTGATTACACTAGTAAAAGTGTAGCTGAAGTTTTCATGAACCAAATTGTCAAGATTCATGGGCTTCCCAAATCCATTGTATTAGATAGAGACAAGGTGTTCACCAGCAAATTTTGGAAACACTTATTCCAAATGCAGGGTACAACTGTAGCAATGAGCTCAACATACCACCCTCAAATAGATGGGAAATCTGAAGTATTGAATAAATGTGTGGAGATGTTCCTACGATGTTTCACTTACACTAATCCAAAAGCTTGGTTTAAGGCATTGGCTTGGGCAGAGTATTGGTATAATACAGCTTTTTATACCAGTATAGGGATGACACCCTTTAAAGCCTTGTATGGACGGGAACCACCTACTTTAGTCAGATACACTCCTCATCCAACAGACCCAACAACTCTACAAGAACAATTTATTGAAAGGGACAAGCTTCTAACTCAGTTGAAGGAGAACCTAGAGAAAGCACAACATTATATGAAGCACCAAGCTGATAAAAAGAGAAGAGACATCCGCTTTCAAATAGGGGAAATGGTGTTAGTGAAGTTGCAGCCGTATAGACAACAATCAGTAGCCCTCAGGAAGAATAAAAAATTAGGCATGGGATATTTTGGGCACTTCAAAATCATGGCCAAAATCGGGGAAGTAGCCTACAAGTTATAACTACTAGAACATGCAAAAAATACACCCTGTTTTTCATATCTCACAACTCAAACCATTCTGAGGGAACTCTACTGAACCTTATTTGCCATTACCTCTAACATCTACAGAAACAGGCCCAATAGTAATCCCTACTGCAATACTCAATCGCAGGCATATTTTGCAAGGATCGAAGCTGATTCCACAAGTGTTGGTGCAATGGGACAATGCCCTTCCAAATGAAGCGACATGGGAAAATCTAGTTGAGATGCAACTCAATTTTCCTTCCCTCAACCTTGAGGACAAGGTTGTTTCAAAAGGGGATAGCATTGTAATGAAAAGAAGCCAAGAGCTTCTAGAATAAAGTGAGTCAACAAGAGAAGACCATGTGAAACAGTTAGGCACAGAAAACAATTATGTTAGCAATACAGAAAGGCAAGAAATCAGGCGTGGAGAGAGGGTACGTGTCCCCAATATTCTCCTTAAGGATTACGTAAGAAAGTAAGGATATTTAGAGGGGGAGGAGCTAAGGCAAAGGGTGTGGAATATGATAATTCTGCTATACACTTCTTCCTTCACTATCTTCCATTTTACTATCTTCTTGTACTTTCTTTCCTTTCTCATGTAATCAAGCATATGTGAATTCTGCAACATCCCCATAAATAATACAAGTTTATATTGTTCTCTCTTAACAACGTTGCACAAATTCGCCTAATAGGTTCATTTATTAAAGACACAACATCCATGTTGAAACTAAAATTAGGGTATTCTTCATATATTTTTTCAGCTTTGAAATTACTTTCGAAAATCAATTTGTTAAAGTTGACCTAAACTTGAAACTCTTTCTATTGTGTGTCTACGAGCATGTTTTTTACACTTACTATTGGAATAAGGGAATCATCTCCCATGTTTAAATTGCATGATATTCTTCAATACGCATTAGACTCTAACAAAAACTTAATGATTCGATTCCCGTGAGTGATATTTGTTGATAGAGAGAGTCACATACTGTCATAAAAATTAATTCTTTATCCATAAGAGGAGGGAATACCCTTCATAATACCAAAAATAATAAATCTGCTTTTATACTTTCTACTAAATCCTTAAAATCGATCTTCACTTAAATATGTAATCAATCTACCTTTCTACAATTAGTTCAAATAATATGATATTTTCAACATCATTAAATAAATAAAGTTTATTATTTGTTATTTAGAAATTATTTTAATATACATACTAATATTTTTACTCACGCACTTCACATAATGTTAATTACTTTAAGTTTTTTGCTATAAATTAATATTAGTGAAATAATGAATTATTTAAATTTTTAACATTTGTTACGTCCTTTTGGTAATGATTATCTAGTAAAAAAAATATGCGTGATAAATATTTTAGATTAAAAAGCATATCATCGATGCATAACCCCCACGGTCTGCTAAATTATTTTGTTCAATTTTATTTTTAATAATCATTCATCTAAAATATATACCTGTAGAAAAATCTAATCGTATATATGTAACAAAAAATGAACCAAAAAAATCTAACCACATATGCATGAAAAGAAACTAATATAAATACTTAAAAATCAATATATTAAATACATTTCTCATCTTATTTTAATAATATCATGACGCGTGTTTATCATCCCGACAAAGAGGTTGTTACCTTGGTTCATAACAAGAAAATAATCATGCATAAAAGTTTTATCATTGAAACCATATATAAATAGAATTAATAGGTTTCCTATAATGAGAATGTTTATATATTAGTAATATCTATCCATGGCGACACGATTCTCTTTTAGATGTTGTGTGTTGTTCTTCGTCAATGGAGAAACTATTTTATCTCTTTCTCTTTCTTGTTATGTTCTTCCTTTATTGATGATAGATTGAGACAGTCTTTTTAGGCAGAGATAATGAGACAGTCTTTTCTGATGAGTATAGACTTCCATCAAACACTATATAGAGACTTTTTCTCAAGAGTTTTACCATTTCATTCACAATTTTCCATTGAAGAGTTACACCATTCAAAATAAAACAATATATCCATTTATGAAACATTTCTTACAATGCAGACCCATAATTTTAAATTAAGACCTTGGATGCAAATTTGTTACTCACTACAGCTGATATGAGACTAATGAGAAATTCAACACAATAACAATGAAAACTTTAATAGAGTATATGCAGCGGATAGTAATTTCCCCAGCTTACCAGAATCTATGAGGAGCAATCACAAACAATGCAGTAACTAAGATTACACAAGGGACACCAAACTTTTTAACATGAAAAACCTTTCCAATATGAGAAGTAAAAACTACGGGCATAATCCAGTCAATCAAACTCCACTATGATCAAAATAGGAATATAAAAGTGTCTCCAAAATGGAGCACAAAACGTGCTCAACAACACAACATACAATAGAGCAACAAACTTGAAAATGAGAACAAAAGAGTTGAAGACAAACTAGAAAAAACAGTTGTTGTAACAACTGGTTTTCTACCACCTCGGATGACTTCTCACCGATCCAATTGTTCAGTATGAATTACCAGGATATGTGAATCTCCTGTCCAAATTTCAGCCCGATCCAGCGGCGAATAAAGATGCAATCGCAAAATTTCCACAAATACTGTGAGTTCATGCGGGCTGAGTTCTTTTCTCTTCTCTCTCACTTTTTTATTATCTCTTTTTAGCCTAAACCAATTGCACTCTCTTGCCTAATTTGACCATTTTTCACTAGGTTAAGTGGGACAAGTGAACTTTGCCCAATTGAGTCTTTCTCCATATATGAAGGGAGTCCAAACCCAACCGAGACATGAGTGGGTTTTGGGTTGCTCTATGAGCCAGACTCGAGGGGCTAAGGTTGTATGATGATGATCACAAACAACAAGTGTATGTAAGTACAAGTATGACAAACAAAGAGAATGTGAATTAGTTTTCTCCAAAATATACAGATGTTTGCTCTTCTTTTTAAGATAAAAATCAAATTAGTAATGGAAGATTTAAGTAAGCAAAAATAATAAATAGTTTAAATAAAAGAGTAGGTGTTGACCGACAATTTGATGTATAAAAAACTTTCAATAGTCTCACAAACAAATAAAAATGTAAGAGGTTGTCGTATCCACATAGGCTAGCTAAATCTAGTCTTTCAACAATTAAATCACTATTCTAAGCTGATTTTCAAAAATGTTTTTAATGTTTTGGTTGAGATGTAAAATTACAATAACTAAAGATGTATTGAAATTTAAATGTGTGATTCACTTCATATTATGTGGTCATGTTTTGGTTGTTTGCCATGCCATGGATGAGATGTAGCAACCAGTCTTCTCTTGATGACAACCTCTTAGTGGATTGTCCTTGTTGATGGGTCGTTTCTTGTGAAAGTCCTCTTTGATTGATTGTTGACTTGTATTGTGTTGTTATTTGCTTTGATTGATTAATGAACTTTGTAAAATTCGGTTGGACTTGTAGAATATTTGTACCTGAAGAATTTGCTTGTGGAATGAATGGAATGGATTGAATGATGGAAGTTTATGATGATTGTGTGAGGTTATGGAATGTATGGATGGTTGTGGTTTGAATGGAATGAATGAATGCTCACGGTTTTTATGATGGATTTTGGATTAAGTATTTGTAAGGGTTTAAGGATATGGTTGGGGGATTTGAGGTGGTATGGTGCCACAAACAATGAAATTGTTTGATAAGCCTTTTGAAGTTTGCCACAAGACAAAGGAACTCTTGATAAGAACGGGTACCTTGGCTCAACCAAGAAGCTAGGAGAAAACTCACTAACAATGGAAGTTTCAAAATAAAATTCAATGTACTTTATTCATTGGTATGCACAGTTCATAAATAGAGAAATTACTTAAGCTGAATCACCCTAAACAAAAAGATTGAAAAGATAATAACCTAATCTAATCTAATTTTCTATTCTAATCTTCACTTGGTGTATTCGGTTGGCTTGATTCTCTCCTTGCTTGGCCAAATTCCCTTAGGTTGTTAGATCTTGAATTAATGAGCTTGAATGTTGGAAGATGAGGTTGATCTCTTGCCAAATGATGCTTCTTGTTGGTCGTGTGGATCAAGTCTCCTATATTGTAGCCGTGTGACTTTGAACTCTTATCTTCATCTCCTACTTTCTAGTCGTGTAGACTCTTAGGTAGATTAGATTCCTTGATTTGTCCTTACTCTATCTCTTTGCTCCTTTGTGCTATCTCAAATGCTTAGTCGTGCACTCCCTAAAAGAAAACATAAACTTTAATTAAACAAATGCATCTAAATGAAATCAATTTAAGACATGATAATTAAAATTCCTAAGCTAGCGTGGGTTAAGACAACTTCCCACTTATTTAGGGTCCTAATTACTAATGTAAGAACTAAAGAGATCAAGGCGGTTCCTCCTTTAAACCGTGGCCTTCCTTGAGCTCTTCAATTAGGCTTATGCAATTTAAAGCCCTCTCATCTTGCTTGGCCGCATTTGCACTTGTCTCCATGATGGAAAATATGATTTGCTGAAGTGCTTCTTGGACCTTTTTGATCATTGCTCGAGTCATAGGTCCTCCCAATCCATGTAAAGGATTGTCAATGATGTTAGATCCAAAAAAGTTTACATCATCTCTGTTGTTAATGAATGAGACAAAGTCTACCTTTTGTGTATATACGCCGGAATATTTTTCTATGATAGAAATGTTCACTTTATATCATTTCATCCCTAAAAAATACAAATTTATATTTAATAATATAAATATAAGTTAAAATAGTATTTTTTAGGTGTTATAAAATATGTTAAAAATGATTAATTTGACTCACATTTAATTATTTTAAAGATTATTTTTCAAATTTTCAATTTTTGAGGGACTAAATGAGTAAACTTGAAATATTTCCTAATCTATATGACTATGGACCATTAAGCTTTGGACTCTATTGTTCTTTTTATTTGCACGAGTTGAACATTATTCTTTATTTAATTTTCCTTTTTTAATTCCACTAAAAGTTGCACGTGTGCTTGGGCAGTATACCCAATGTACATTATTATAAATTTAATATAAACTTCATATTCAAATATAAATATATTAAGTATTGTGTATTGACCAAAAAATATTGATTTAAAAAAATGTCCATAAATTTAATGTTCAAGTATAAAATTTAGGTTTGGTCCGACAAATGGGTCAAACAGAATAGTTTTCCGCATCATCAAAGTCATATTTTGTTTTTACATGAACCTAATTCAGAATAAATTCTAAGTAAATTTTATTTTAAAGGACTATAAGGCCTTGTTTGTGAGTGAGGCTTTGGAAGAGAAGGAAATGGATGACTTTGATAAGCCTTTCCCTTGTTCGGGAGTTGGATGAAGGAGATGAGAAGGTTTTGGAGGATTTCTCAAACCCTCCAAAACCCTCTATATGTCTATTTTTAAAGTTCCTCAATTTGAGGTTTTTTGAGATAAAATGTCAAAATAGCTAAATATTTTTAGTAATATTATATAGTTATACATTATTGTCCATTTCTCATTGTTAATTACATTTTTAAACGCATGCCTTCTTGATAAGGCATGCCTTCTTGATAAGGCATCAACCACCACATTAGCTTTTCCCTTCTTGTGTTTAACCACATAGGGAAATTGCTCTAAAAATTCCACCCACTTGGCATGTCTCTTGTTGAGCTTGCCTTGCCCTTTTAAATATTTGAGTGACTCATGGTCACTATGAATAACAAATTTTCTGGGAAAAAGATAATGTTGTCAAGTTTCCAAGGCCCTCACTAATGCATAAAGTTCTTTATGGTAAGTGGAATAGTTAAGGGAAGCTCCCCCCAACTTCTCACTAAAGTAGGAAATAGGATGCCCATCCTGCATTAGAACAGCCCCAATTCCCACATTGGAAGCATCACACTCAATTTCAAAAGATTTTGCAAAATTTGGCAATCTTAGTATTGGGGCGTGTGTGAGCTTTTCTTTTAGCCTCTTGAAGGCTTCTTCTTGCTTTTTCTCCCCAATGGAATCCCACATTCTTTTTGACCATTTCGTTTAGGGGTGCAGCCAAGGTACTAAAGTCCTGGACAAACCTCCTATAAAAGCTAGCTAGGCCATGAAAACTTCTTACATCTGTGGTACTTTTTAGGGTAGGCCATTCTTGGATAGCCTTTATTTTCTAAGGATCTACGTGTACCCCGTTGGCACTAATGATGAAGCCAAGGAATATTATGTGATCAACATAGAAGCTGCACTTCTCAAGGTTAGCCTATAGCTTCTTTTTCCTTAATATAAGCAAAATACTTTTTAAGTGTTCATAATGTTCATCAAGACTCTTGCTATATATAAGGATGTCAACGAAGTACACTACAACAAATTTCCCAAGGAAATCTCTTAAAACGTGGTTCATTAGCCTCATAAATGTGCTTGGCGCATTGGTTAAACCAAAAGGCATAACCATCCACTCGTGCAAACCATATTTTGTTTTAAAGGCTGTTTTCCACTCATCCCCTTCCCTAATCCGAATTTGATGGTACCCACTTTTTAGATCAACTTTTGAAAAGATGAAGGCCCCGTGTAATTCTTCTAGGAGATCATCCAATCTAGAAATGGGATGTCTATATTTAACCGTTTGTTTACGACCCTACAATCAGTGCACATCCTCCAGGCTTCATTTTTCTTTGGGACTAGGATGACTAGGACAACACAGGGACTTAGACTCTCTTGAACCCATCCTTTGTGCATAAAATCCTCAACTTGTTTTTGTATTTCGTGAGTTTCTTGAGGATTGCTCCTTTAGGTAGGCCTATTGGACAATGAAGCACCAGGAATCAAGTGAATATGATGTTCTATGCCCCTCAAAGGTAGAAGACCATTATGGACTTCTTCAGGGAACACATCATTGAATTCATTTAAGACGTCTTTCAAGAATTGAGGCATAGTAGACTTCTTAGTAGCCGTGCTACTCAAACAAAAGCTTTTGCACAAAGGTAAGTACATGGGCTGCCTTATGACCAAGGCATATTTTACTTCACTTTTTGTGACAAAATAGCTCTTTTTAGGATCCTTTCGATCATTCTTTTTGACTTGGCAAAGGTCTATGATTTCAGCCGTGGCGTCTTTCCTTTCTTGGTCTATCTTTTCTTTCAACCTATGCTGATCATCACTCACTTGTTTTGGAGACAAGGGTGATAAGACCATTTTATGATTATGATGCATAAACGTGTACTTACTAGAATGACCATCATGGTTGGCATTCTTATCGTACTGCCATGGTCTTCCCAAAAGCATATGGCTGCCCTCCATGTTGACCACATCATAAAGTACCATGTCCTCATATTTTCCAATAGAAAAAGGCACTTCAACTTGTTTATTAATGACCATCTCCCCAACATCACTAAGCCATTGCAGTCTATATGGTGTTGGTTGTGCCTTGGTGTTAAGCTTTAACTTAGACACCAATCTTGTACTAAACATGTTAGCACAACTTCCCCCATCAATGATGAGGGTACAAACATTACCCTCACTATCATGTTCCTTATCCCTAGATGCCTGAAATTGAGACTCAATATCTCCATTTAGGACCATCATAGTTCTCCTTGTGGGGCATTGAGAAACAACATGGCCATGACCCAAACATTTGAAGCATTTGATGTCACAACTCTTTTGGTTCGGATCTAGGGTTTGTTTGCCTTAGGGCTTGGCTACCCCCACGACCTCTTTAGTATTAAGGCCACTCTCCTTTGTTGCATTGCCCTCCTTCTTAGAATTGTCATTCCAAGTATTAGATGAATACTTGGATGCTGAATTAGAATAGTACTTAGACTTCCTCCTCTTTAGTTGTTGTTCCACCTTGATGTCCTTTTGAACAAGGTCATCTAACTCAACATAAGGCTGCAGCTCCATAACATCATGTATCTCAAGGTTCAACCCATGTAGGAACCGAGCCATTGTAGCTTCTCGGTCCTCATGGAAGTTGGACCTAAGTAGAGCCAACTCCATCTCCTTGAAGTACTCATCAACTGATTTGCGTCCTTGAGTTAGCCTTTGCAATTTATTGGGCACATCCCTTTGGTAAGAACTAGGGATGAATCTCCTCCTCATCATCCTCTTCATCTCTCCTCAAGTGTTTACTACATCTTCACCATATCTCCTTCTCTCCTTTTGGATTTGGTCCCACTATACCATAACATATTCTTTAAACTCTAGGGCAACTACCTTCACCTTTTTCTCCTCACTATAATGGTGACATTCGAACACTTGCTCCATTTTTAATTTCACTCATGATAAGCCTCTAGGTTATTTAGTCCTAAGAATGTAGGGACTTTTATTTTGACTCCTTCTAACCTATCCTCCCTCTTCCTCTCACCACGGCCTCCTCCCTGAAGGCCTCCCTCATAACCATCCTCCTTATATCTCCCTCTCCTATGGCCTCCCTCATACATATCATGCTCATGTCTCCGTCTCCTCTCACCACGACCTTCATCCTCCTCACGCCTCCCTCTCCTATTTCTCATCTTCCTCCTATGGTCTACACACTACTAGAATCACCATCCAGCCTCTTATCAACATGTATTCTTATTTGTTCCATTTGTCTCTGTAAAGTCTGAAATTGGGTGTTCATCATAGCATGTAAGACAACTGTCCTTGGTGATAATGGTGAACCACTATCTTATGGACTAGCCATAATATTACTCTCCTCACTTTTCTCTCAAATGTTTAAGTGTTTCACTCCCTCACTTTTCTCTCAATTTCTCCTTTGATTCTTGAGTGAGTCAAGTAATCAAGTTAATTACCAATAACGTGTGACAAGTTCACAAGATTATCAATTGATTTGGTTTGTGGCTCGGCTGGAATGTGTGTAGGGTATATGATTGTGTTTGGGTCTGTTTGGGGTAGATTTGTAGGTTAGGGTTTCGGTTTGGGTGGTTTTTGTAGGGTAAGGTGTTTGAGTGTCTTAGTTTATAGGTTTGTAGGGTATTTGGGATGATTGTGTCTTGGCTTGTTTGGGTTTTGTAGGGTAGAAGTGTTTTAGGTCACGACTTTGTGGTGTATGTAGGGTAAGAGTGTTTTTAGGTCACCGTTTTGTAGGTTTGTTGGTTTAGTGTTTCGGCCTTGATGTGTTTGGTTGGTGTGTGTTTGGGTAATTAGGTTTAGAAGAAGACAAGAATTGAGTAGAAGAAGAGAATTGAACTTTTGAATTGAATTTGAACTTACTTATGGCTTTGTCCCAAATTCAATGCCTTAGGTGTTATTTTGATAAAGATATTCTTTTTATGACTTTCAGGCAAGAACTGAGCTCTAATGACCACTTGATGACAACCTCTTTGTGGATTGTGTTTGTTGATGGATCGTTTCTTGTGAAAGTCTTCTTTGATTGATTAATGACTTGTATTGTGTTGTTATTTGCTTTGATTGATTAATGAACTTTGTGTAATTCGGTTGGACTTGTAGAATATTTGTACCTGAAGAACTTCCTTGTGGAATGAATGGGATGGATTGAAAGATGGAAGTTGATGATGAATGTGTGATGTTATGGAATGTATGGATGGTGTCGGTTTGAATGGAATGAATGAATGCTCACGGTTTTGATGATGAAATTTGGATTAAGTGTTTGTAAGTGTTTAAGAATATGGTTGGGGGATTTGAGGTGGTATGGCGCCACAAACAATGGAATTGTTTGATAAGGCTTATGAAGTTCGCCACAAGAGAAAGGAACTATTGATAAGAACGGGTACCTTAGCGCAACCAAGAAGCTAGGAGAGAACTCACTAACAATGGAAGTTTCAAAATAAAATTCAATGTACTTTATTCATTGTTAGGTGTCAGGGAGGGGGGTTGAATAGGTGTAGCGATTATCAATTATTGCTTCTCGCACCAAAACCTGGTTCTGGAAAACAGCCCAGGTAATCGATTAACCAGTGGGCTTAATCGATTAAGCATATGAAAACTACATGCAATACATTATGAATAATATGAACTAAGCATGTTAATCTGTCTTTCTCACACATGCATCTCTCTTCTGACTATACAATATAGTAAATCACGAATTCAACAAAATGATATGCAATTGCTACTCGTTTCTGCAAGTTTAACAGAATTTATACAAAACAAATTTGGCTGTACAAACATTTTTCAGTTACGTAGTTAAAATAGAAAACAGTTAAAACAGAAAACAGACACGTTAATCGATTAAGACTCCACATTAATCGATTTACCAACATATTTCAATACGTGATTAAATGGTAAACTACTTATATGTCATGCTTGACTCCTATACATGTTTTAGAAATTATGTTATGCCTAATTTGCACATATAATATGTATGATTAATGCATGAACATATAAAAAACTAGATGATATGCCTCATGAATATGATATGTCAATATTAATGGCTTGTGAGACTTGCATCTAGGTTTACCTAACCCAGACTCACTAACTAAGGCACACATCCCAGACTACTTAGAAATATAACTCTATTGATATATCCTTGTCTAGATATGACCATTGAGTTCTAGGCATGTTGATTGTTGAGTCATTTTCAAGCTTTTACTAACTCCTTGTCTTCATCAAAAC
>NC_032013.1:17488179-17492780 GCF_001865875.1 Lupinus angustifolius | reverse complement strand
AAAACATTGCTAGTGCAATCCTTGACACTTTGCACTTTCAATCTCCCTTTTTTTGATGATGACAAACACCACATAAAATACCACATTAAATTTGACGAAATAGGTTGACGATGTTGTACATTTGCATAGCGGTTGTGAATTCAAAGTTGAAGTGCTTGCTCTCCCCCTTAGGTAAGCAATGATTACTACGGAAGCTAATGTACAACCTGCAAATACATCAAACACAACAAGCAACCTTTCTCCCCCTTTTGACATTATAAAAAAGATATGAATATTCAATTCTAGTCAAAAGTCAGAAGAGTTATTATGGTTAAGACAGACTATAATTAATCAATTAATTTTGGGCGTTTAATTAATCAACGAGGTGTAAGAAAATTTAACAAATTCTCATTTTTATATGATTTAATCGATTAAAACCAGAACATAATCATTTAAATTGACAGTAAACAATGACGAAACTGATTTAATGGCATGAAAGGCTATGTGAAGTAAATTAGGCATGGAATGATTAAGCAGTGATATAATTGAACAGTAAACAACAAGCTTAATCAATCAATAGGAGTACATACACCAAACATGATCAAGATCCATTAAACATAAATTCATATTACTTACGACATAATTATCCATTAAGCTTGAAATAGACAATTTGAAAACATTAACGCATTACTTCCAATTGTAAACAACAAGGTACAATTAAGCATAATACCAACACAAGCTTAGTAGAAGATAAGTAGTTAGCTATTACAATCCATATGCAAAAGCAAAATAGAAAATGAAGTTCTCAAGAGGAAAGAAAGGATCAATGTAATCCATAAACTAGGAAGGATAAATATAAGGATCTATGGTCTCCTAACTAGGGAAAAGATGGAGGGTTTTTATCACCACGAATGATCGTGCCACCACCACCCTTGATGAGGGTGCTCAACTTGTTGAACTCGGCACACAACCTCTTGCTTTGTGAATTAGAAGTTGTTTGAACGAAGTTCCTCAAGGTTTGATAATGATTATCTATGTAGTTAATCTGACACTCTTCAAAGTTTTCTAAATCAGTATGGTATGTGTCCTCAAAGACTGAAAATGTAGATCCATCCTGTTGTTAAGTCGCTGTTCCATAGCATCCAAGAGAGCTTGTCCAAAGGCTGGTTCTTGTGTTGCATTTCTAGAAGACTCCCCATGAGTTGTAGCATTCGGCTCATGTGTTTCAGCTTGATCATCCTCACCAGATGGGTCGAGGTTCACAGTGTTAAAATCCTCCTGGTATTGCCAAGTGCTGCCATACTTGTAGATGCCTATCTTGTGGATCAAACTTTCACCAATCAAGTGATATTTATCATAACACACCACAACAATAGTATCAGAAACATGAATATTCAGATAGTCAATAATGTGTGAGATAAAAATACTGTAGGGAAGCAACTTCGACGGCGATGTAGAGACACTATACATGACCTTCAGGATCTCTTTAGGCCAATAATCATCAAATTTTCCTTGACCACATACATGAACCTCAAATCATTCACGGTAGGTTGTGCATGATTTGTGTTCCTTTGAATCAATATGTATGCAATCAGATAGTGTAGGAGCCTATTCTCTACGGATAATGATCCAACTTTTTGTCAATTCACCTTGAACATATAATTGAGGTCTTCTCAAACACGACTTATACACTTCAGCAACATCAAAAGAGTTGTTAATCCAATCACAATCTCCTAGACTAGCACCATTACTCGATAATCCACCCACATTCATGAATATGTCATCACTCAGCTCAAATAATTTTCCAGTTATCATAGACCAGTACTTCCCATCCTTGTATCTAAAACTAGCATAGTATTCCCTAACTAGAGCAGGGTAAATGTTACCTTTCAATTCCAAAAAGGGGACATCCCCTTGTGCTTGCATTTCATGCGGAAAATCGAAGTTTTGTTCCGCTAACCAAGTTAAATTCGCATACCTTATGTACGTTGGTTTTCTTCCCTGAAGCATATATACACATAGAGCTTATTTATAGAATCATGAATCATATAAGGAATAACTAGCATTCAACATATTTTCATTTTGAAGCATACAAGGCAAATAATCATGCAAGGCAATAACATAAACTCAATCAAGATATTTTATCAAGGATTCCTAGTTCTCTTTGAAGAACATAGAAGGTATCTCGTGAGAGGGGCTTGGTGAAAATATCCGCTAATTTCTTAGAGGTTTCTACAAATTCTAGCACACAATCGCCTTTTTGCACATAATCACGTAAAAAGTGATGCCTAATCTCTATATGTTTGGTTCTCGAATGCAAAACAGGATTCTTCGAAAGGTTGATGGCACTCGTATTATCGCACTCAATGAGGATCTTTTCTAGTTTAAGCCCAAAGTCCTTAGGTTGTTGCTTCATCCAAAGGATTTGAGCGCAACACACGCCAACGACGATATATTTCACTTCTGTGGTGGACAAAGCAACGCATGCTTGCTTTTTGCTGTGCCATATCACTAAGGAACTGCCTAATAAATGACAAGTCCCACTAGTGCTCTTCTGATCCAACTTACACCCAGCGAAGTCAGAATCAGAGTAACCTACCAAGGATAATGAGGCATCCCTAGGATACCATAATCTCATATTTATTGTTCCTTTTAAATATCTCATGATGCGTTTAACAACACTATAATGTGAATCTTTAGGCAAAGCTTGAAATCTGGCACACATACAAATATTGAACATAATATCGGGGCGGCTTGCAGTCAAATATAATAAAGAGCTGATAATCCCATGATATTTGGTTACCTCGATAGCTTTTCCCTTTTCATCTTTATCTAGATAACATGAGGATACCATAAGAGTAGATTCATCTTTACATTGTTCCATATCAAATTTCTTTAGTAATTCCTTGCAATATTTCGATTGATGAATGAAGATGCCACTTTCCATTTGTTTAATCTAAAGCCCAAGGAAGAAGGTCAGCTCACCCATCATCGACATCTCGAACTCGTCCTGCATCATCTCAGAAAATTCCTTAAAAAGGATGTCATTAGGATCCTAAGATTATATCATCAACATATATTTGAATAAGTAAAACATGATTATCTAATCTACGGATAAAGAGAGTGGTGTCGACCATACCTCTTTCGAACCCTTTCTCTAATAGGAACAAACTGATAGGGTAGGCATAGGATAGTAGAAAAGAGGTTTGTTGTTAGGAGTTGTTTGAATTAAATAAAGAGGGAATTCCTAGAATACCCTTACTAGTTAGTTAGACTAGTGTATTAATTGTATAAATAGAGGAGGGAAAGCTTGTAAGAGCAGTTTTTGGAGAAGTTGTAATTGGGAACTGATTTAGGAAATCAGTTAGGGAAGTTACTCTCTTGTGGAAGGAGTTCTTCATCATTGTACACACATTTTTAGCAATAATACAATTTACTGATCAAGATCACATTGATCTTGCATCTATTCTTCTTCTATTTTCTGTTTCTATATTCTAATTTGATACCAGTTCTATCACTGGTATCAGAGCACCGATCTGGTTCCCTAAGAACACGCTGCAATTTTGTTTTATGCGCATGGTATTGATGAGAAGCATGGCCAGAAATTCGGATGACTGGATTCAAGAGCGAGAGGTGTTGCGACGGGAAAGGGAAGAACAAAGGACTCGTCTAGAACTGTATGAGGCCAGGACGAAGCGTTTGGAGGAAGCATTGGTTGCATTAACCGAGAGACATAGAATTCCTAATTGGTATGATGAAGGCAGTGGAATAGGAGGAGAAAGTGAAAATCATGAACAGCGAGGCATAGAAAAGTGGCGAAGTTGGAAATTCCAATTTTCTCGGGAGATGATGCTTTTGGATGGACTCAAAGGCTTGAGAGGTATTTTTTACTAAAAGAGGTGACGGAGACAGAAAGGATGCAAGCAACATTGGTGGCACTCGAGGGAAAGGCTCTTAGTTGGTACCAATGGTGGAGCCGATGCACTCCAAATCCTACATGGGAAGGGTTCAAATTGGCGGTGGTTAGAAGATTTCAACCTTCTATGGTGCAGAATCCCTTCGAGCAACTCTTGCCTTTGAAACAGTTAGGCACGGTGAAAGAGTATGTGGAAGAATTCGAGAAATTTGTGGGAGCCTTGAGGGAAATTGATCAAGGATTTGTAAGGGGAATTTTCTTGAATGGCCCTAAGGAAGAGATCAAAGCGGAAGTTAAGTTGCATGAGCATCATACACTCTCGAAGGTAATCCAAAAATCTATCATGATTGAGGAAAAGAACCTAATTTCACAAAAGAAAATTATTCCTAACAATTATTCTAGACCCTCAAATTTTGTTGGAAACAATTTTCCTAGTAAATCGGTGACTGTGGAAACTAAAACTGGTTGGGACAAGAGGGCTGAATCTTCTTCAGTTGGAAGTGGACCCACAAATTCAGGTCATATGCAGGTTGCCGACAATAACCGAAGCAGGGGAGGTGAGTTCAAACACTTAACCGGGGCTGAAATGAGGGAAAAGAGGGAGAAAGGGTTGTGTTTCCGTTGTGACGAGCCTTATTCTAGAGAGCATAGGTGTAAAAATAAGCAATTTCGAATGATCATATTGGAGGAAGATGAAGAGGAGGAA
>NC_032013.1:17485664-17488079 GCF_001865875.1 Lupinus angustifolius | reverse complement strand
CAATATGAAGTTGGAGGTGCTGGACACACCTTCATATGTAGTGGAGGTGGGTGATGGACATAAGGTAAGGTGTATGGGTAAATGCCCTAATTTGCTGATCAAGCTACAACACATGGAAGTCATCCAAGATTATTATTTGTTTGAATTGTGGGGAGTAGACATGGTGTTAGGCATGGATTGGTTGGCAAGTTTAGTAGAAGTTAAGGCTTATTTTGGCAAGTTGGAACTGACTATAAAGCAAGGACCGAATGTGCATAGACTCATTGGAGATCCAGCTCTTTCCAAATCAGAATTAACATTTGGGGCTTTCATGCAAGTGTTCAAAAAGGAAGGCGAAGGACTAATTTTGCAATGTATAGGGCAAACCAGTTCATCACAACAACCACTTCAAGTTCCAAAAGCAGTTGACAACCTCCTCTCGGTATTCTCAGAAGTATTTGCAGATCTTCAAGGCCTACCCCCTCAGAGAAAACAAGACCATGCAATACACCTCAAGGAGGGGGCTGAAATTCCTAATTTGAGACCTTATAAGTACCCTCATTATCAAAAGACCGAGATAGAAAGATTGGTGCAAGAGATGTTGGTTGCAGGAGTCATCAGGCATAGTATCAGCCCTTACTCTAGTCCAATCATATTGGTCAGAAAGAAAGATGGAGGATGGCGATTTTGTGTGGACTACAGAGCTTTAAATAAGATAACTATTCCAAATAAATTTCCTATTCCTATCATAGAGGAACTTTTGGATGAGATAGGAGGAGCAACCATTTTTACTAAGCTGGATTTAAAGTGTGGTTATCATCAAATCATGATGCATGAGGGACATATTGAGAAGACGGCTTTCAGAACACATGAGGGACATTATGAGTTTGTCGTAATGCCTTTCGGCCTTACTAATGCACCTTCCACATTCCAATCTCTTATGAATGAAGTTTTAAGGTCGTTCCTGAGAAAATTTGTGCTCGTATTCTTTGACGACATCCTTATATATAGTAAAGACATGCTTAGTCATGTGGCTCACTTGCAACAGGTGCTACAAGTGTTGCAGACCAACTCATTGAAGGCTAATAAAAAGAAATGCAGTTTCGGTCAGGAAAGTTTGGAATATTTGGGTCATGTGATTTCAGGTCACAGTTTCGGCCAGGAAAGTTTGGAATATTTGGGTCATGTGATTTCAGGTCAGGGGGTGGCAGCAGATAAATCGAAGGTAGATGCAGTCCATTCATGGCCCCAACCTAAAGAAATAAAAGGGCTTCGTGGTTTTCTAGGCCTAACTGGCTATTACATGCGGTTTGTTCAAGGTTATGGCAAGCTGGCCAAACCTTTGACAGATTTATTGAAGAAAGACAATTTCAAATGGACTGAGGAGGCGACGACAACTTTTCATCTCTTGAAAACAGCCATGGTCAATTTACCACTACTAGCAGTTCCAGATTTCAGCAAGGTGTTTGTGGTTAAAACTGATGCTTCTAGCAAAGGATTAGGGGCGGTTCTAATGCAAGAGGGTAGACCTTTGGCTTTCTGGAGTCAAGGGTTATCACCTAGAGCCCAACAGAAATCAGTTTATGAGAGGGACCTCATGGCTTTAGTCCAAGTAGTGCAGAAGTGGAGACATTATTTAATGGGACGTCATTTTATCATTAAGACTGATCAAAGGAGTCTGAAATTCCTCACGGATCAAAGATTGTTTAGTGAGGAGCAATTTAAGTGGGCTGTCAAATTGATTGGGTTAGATTTTGAGATCCAATTTAAACCGGGGCAAGAGAATTCAGTTGCTGATGCGCTGTCCAGGAGGGATATGTATTCAACAATGTCCATTTCAGCTGTTCTTGATAAAGGAGATTGGTCCCAGGAAGTTCACGTGAAGTTCATGATGATGCCAAATGGAAGGTAATAATTCAAGATCTCATGTTAGATTCTAACTCACATGATAGCTTTGAATTTAAGGATGGTAAGCTATTGAATAAGGGCAGATTAGTGTTGTCTAGAAACTCTAATCGAATTCCACTTCTATTGATGGAGTGTCATACAACACCGTTGGGGGGCATTCAGGTTTTTACAGGACCTACAAAAGAATAGCTAGTTTTTTCTACTGGGAAGGAATGAAGAATTATATCAAAAAATTTGTAGAAGAATGTGACATTTGTCAAAGGAACAAGTACTTGTCTCTAGCACCAGGGGGATTGCTCCAAGCTCTTCCTATTCCAACCCAAGTGTGGAGTGATATTTCAATGGATTTCATTGGGGGTCTTCCAAGAGTGCAAGGGATAGATACTATATTTGTGGTTGTGGATCGGCTAACCAAATATGCACATTTCTTTTCCCTTGGCCATCCTTTTTCTGCAAAGGAAGTAGCGGCTGTGTTTGTTGCAGGAGTAGTTAAACTACATTGGTTTCCTTCAACTATTGTTTCAGATA
>NC_032013.1:17485246-17485564 GCF_001865875.1 Lupinus angustifolius | reverse complement strand
CCAGAAAATTCAGATCGGGATTTGTGTGAATTCTTGTTGAGAATTCGAGGATTGGTTGTTAGTTAATGGTGTCTACGTGAAATATGGCACGAGACAGTGATAGTTGGAAACAAGAACGTGATGAGGATGCGCACCAGCGGGAAAAATGACAGAAGTGGGAGATTTCGATTTTTGCTGGCAATGACGCATTCGAGTAGACTCACCGATTGGAAAGGTACTTTCAGTTGAAAGAATTGTCGAAAGATGAGAAGATGCAAGCGACCATTATGGCACTTGAGGGGAAGGCATTGAGTTGGTACCAATGGTGGGAGAAGTGTA
>NC_032013.1:17453606-17485146 GCF_001865875.1 Lupinus angustifolius | reverse complement strand
CCACAACTAGGGGTGGTGGCTAATAAGCTTGGAGGAAGACACACTTCTATCAATATTGGTAATAAATCATTTGATTTTGGACCAAGAGGTCAAGATAATGGTTTTGTCAAGACAATGAAGTTACCACATCATGTGGAAGGCAATGAGCTGAACAGATTTAGTGACCCTCCAGGAGATGCCTACTTAGATGATTTATTTCATCTATTAGATAACCAATCTGGGTACAAAATTCTCTTTCCCCGTGAGGACAAGGTGGTTCTTTTAGGAGGGGGTATTGATAGGGTAGGCATAGGGTAGTAGAAAAGAGGTTTGTTGTTAGGAGTTGTTTGAATTAAATAAAGAGGGAATTCCTAGAATACCCTTACTAGTTAGTTAGATTAGTGTATTAGTTGTATAAATAGAGGAGGGAAAGCTTGTAAGAGTAGTTTTTGGAGAAGTTGTAATTGGGAACTGATTTAGGAAATCAGTTAGGGAAGTTACTCTCTTGTGGAAGGAGTTCTTCATCATTGTACACACATTTTTAGCAATAATACAATTTACTGATCAAGTTCACATTGATCTTGTATCTATTCTTCTTCTATTTTCTGTTTCTATATTCTGATTTGATACCAGTTCTATCATAAACTCAATCTATCGTACCAGGCTCTAGGAGCCTGTTTCAGGTCATAAAGGGCCTTCTTGAGTTTATATACATGGTTCGGGTATTTGAAGTTTTCAAACCCTGGTGGTTGGTCTTCATATACCTCCTCTTGAATATAGCCATTTAAAAATGCACTTTTAACATCCATTTGGAAGAGCTTAAAATTCATGATAGATGCGAAGGATAATAACATCCTAACGGCCTTAAGTCTGGCTACAGGAGCGTAGGTCTCATCATAATCGATGCCCTCCTCCTAGTTGTAGCCTTTGGCCACTAAGCGAGCCTTATTTCTAAGGATCAATCCAGATTCATCTAGCTTGTTACGAAAGACCCATCTCGTACCAATCACTGGATGTTCTTTTGGTTTAGGGACCAAGTCCCACACATTATTACGCTCAAACTAGTTTAGCTCCTCTTTCATAGCTATGCCCCAGTGTACATCCTCGATGGCTTCATCGATGGTCTTTGGCTCAATTTGAGACACAAATTCAATGAAATTACAGAAATTGCATAAAGAACTACGGGTTACCACCCCCGTAGATATGTTACCTATCACCTTGTCTAGCGGATGATCCTTTTTGGTCTTCCATGCAATTAACATGTCTTGATGCTCATCTTGAACTATTTGTTCTACTTCTTCTTCTTTGTTCATGTCCCTTGAATATGCTTCTTCTAGCGCACCTGAAACATCATCAGGAAATACCTTTCTCTTCTCTTTTGGAGAAGATTCGTCAAAGTGAACATGTACATATTCTTATACTTGCATGGAATACTTATTAAACACACAGAAAGCCTTACAATGTAATGAATACCCTAGGAATATGCCATCATCAGCCTTCGAGTCAAATTTTCCCAAAGCTCTTTTTCCATTATTCAAAATTTTCCCAAAAATATTTTTCCATTATTCAAAATAAAACATTTGCACCCGATGCATGAAGATGAGCAATATTCGGTTTTCGATCTTTTAAAATCTCATATGGAGTTTTTGAAAAAAGTAGGTCTAAGAAGTATACGATTCATCACATAATAGGAAGTGTGTACTGCATCAGCTCAGAAATATTTGAGAACCTTGCTCTCGTTTAGCATGGTTCTTGCGAGCTCCTATAGCACTCGATTTTTTCTCAACAATTCCATTTTATTGAGGGGTATGGGGAGCCGAGAACTGATGCATGATGCTATGCTTATTACAAAATTTATTAAACTTATGATTTTCAAATTCTCCGTCATGGTCTGATCGTATGTAAACAATTTTAAGGTTAAACTGGTTTTGAACTTGTTTGGCTAGACATTTAAAAGATTTATATGCATCACTCTTAGACGCCAAAAATAGGATCCATGTGAATCTAGAAAAATCGTCAACAATTACCAAAGCATAAAAACTTCCTCCAAAACTCATGATCTGCGATTGTCCAAACAAGTCCATATGGAGAAGCTCCAAAGGTCTAGTAGTGGATACCACAATATTTTTACCAAAAGAATTCTTAACTTGTTTACATTTTTGACACATGTCACAAGAATCCTGAGTTTTATAATCAAGTTTTGGCAGACCAATAACCAAATTATGTTTAGATAATTTTTCTAGATGTTTCACATGAATGTGAGCGACCTGCCTATGCGAAAGCCAGATGTCATCTTCTTTTCAAATAAAACATTTTGATAAAAGAGAAGTGATATCCTCCAGGTCAACCATATATATGTTATTAACACGATAGCCGACAAATTTTACATTATTAGATAAAACGTCACGGATTATACAACATTCAGAATCAAATGACACACGATTACCTTTGTCACAGACTTGAATGATACTTAGAAGATTATGTTCCAGACCTTCGACGTATAGAACATTTTCGATTACAACATGAGTTGAGTTGCCAATTTTTCCGGTGCCTAGGATCTTCCCTTTCTTGTTGTCTCCATATGTGACGAAACCTTTTTCCTTCAATGATAGGTCTAAGAATCTTGACCTATCTCTTGTCATATGTCTCGAACACCCACTGTCAAGATACCAATGTGTAGGTAGACATACCTGCAAAATAAATTACTTGCTGGTTTCAGGTACCCAATTTATATTGGGTCCTTTTTTGTTAGTAACCGGGGAGTTATCTCCCTTTTTCACCCAAGCGTAAACACCTCTCGGTATCCCATATTTCCTGATGTAACAGGAGTAAGAGGTGTGGCCATATGTACCAAAATAGAAACAGGTAGGAACTCTATTTTTATTATAAGACCTTTTATTAGTACGAGTTACAGATTTCCTATATGGTCTATTTCTACGTAATGGGGGGGATATACCCTAATCCAGTATGGTCACTAACATTTATTGTTTTACTTAGCAAAGTATCTAATTCGTTTTGACTCTCTGTAAGTTTTGCGAGTTTTTCATTTAGTTTAAAATTCTCATTTTTCAAGTCCTCGCAAGACTCACAGACAGTTGTTTGACATAATTTATCGTTAGAGCAGTCACATGAATTACAAGAAAAAATTAGATCTAAAGTTTCATTTTCTAATTTCAGCTCATCCAATTCTTTTTGTAGAGTTAATATTTTTTTATCATGCTCTTGAAGCTTTCCAAACAATGTTGCCAAAGGCATGGAATCAAGGTCCTTAGATTCCATGATTGCAGTTACCTTAGGTTGCCATCTCTTGTCAAGACAACATAAAACTTTGTTATTAAGTTCTCCTATGGTAAAAAAATTATCGAGGACAACAAGATGATTTACAATATAAGTGAATCGTTTATGCATATTGCTAATAGATTCACTTGGTAACATACGAAATAATTTGTATTCTTATGTCAGCGCATTCAGCCTAGCGCGCTTGACCTCGCTAGTGCCCTCGTGAGTCACTTGTAGAATGTCTCACATCTCCTTGGCACTTTGACACTGAGATACCCAAAAGAATTCGTCATATGATAGGGTCGATGTAATTATGTTCTTAGCGCGTAGGTTGTACTGAACCTTTTTGCGCTCCTTATCGGTCCACAAGCTTTTAGGTTTTTCTTTCGGTTCTTCATCCACTAAGTGAAGTGGGATGAATGGCCGGTTGATTACGAATTCCCAAATATCCGAATCAATGGCCTCAATAAAAATCTTCATCCGAACTTTCCTGTAGGCGTATCCCTCGCCACTGAATACGGGAGGGCGGTTAATGGATGCGCCATCACTGCCAAAGGGGTTGGTGGAACCCATTTAATTCCCTTAGGATCATGCGGATACGGTTGAGCTAGCACGTCGTACTAGCTCTGATACCACTTATTAGGTATCAGTGGTCTAGACCCACCTAGAAAGGGGGGGTTGAATAGGTGTAGCGGTTATCAATTACCGCTTCTCGCACCAAAACCCGGTTCTGGAAAACTGCTCAGGTAATCGATTAACCAGTGGACTTAATCGATTAACACGTATCAGAAATAGAATTGCAGATTAGCTTCTTGCACAATTATTTACCAACAAACAAGCAGAGATATAACATATATTTTTATGCACAATTAACAAGGATATGGCAAAGTAGCAGTATGCAAAATATCAGCTTAATACACGAATGAAAACATCTTGAATAATAAAAGAGATTGAGAGAGAATAGCTTGCACAAATGGATTTTTATCCTGGTTCATTTGCGGGTCCACTTGCAAACTACATTCAGGCCTCCCCTTCTGATCTTGGGAGATTTCTCTTCAGTATATTGAAAACCTTTTATTGTTGCATACACCAATTCAATTACAAGACTCTAGACGCTTCTTTCTTGAATTTCAAGAACCTCTAACCTTGGTTTGACTATCCCTATCACCCAAGAAAACCTTTCTCACGATCCAGCCCCAACCAAGATTCTCGCTCTAAATTCAAGACCTCCAAGTCTTGGTGAAGATTCACTAAATCTCGATGGTGGTAAGACACCAAGAGACAAAACCCAAAGTACAAAACAATATACAAAAACAAAGTTTTACTAGGCACTAATATGCTCAAATTACAACAATGAAAAATCAAAGATTAACCCACACTCAAGTAACATAAGCCATCATGAATGTATGCGAGTTAATACAAAACATATAACACATAATATTTCTCTAAAATCTCTAATCAGAATGCACGAACATGAAAGAAAGAATGATTGAGATTAAGCACATGAAAACTACACGCAATACATCATGAACAATATGAACTAAGCATGTTAATCTCTCTTTCTCACACATGCATCTCTCTTCTGCCTATACAATATAGTAAATCACGAATTAAACAAAATGATATGTAATTGTTACTCGTTTCTGCAAGTTTAACAGAATTTATACAAAACAGATTTGGCTGTACAAACCGTTTTTTAGTTACGTAGTTAAAACAGAAAACAGTTAAAACAGAAAACAGACACGTTAATCGATTAAGACTCCACATTAATCGATTAATCAACATATTTCAATACGTGATTAAATGATAAACTACGTATATGTTATGCTTGACTCCTATACATGTTTTAGCAATTATGTTATGCCTAATATGCACATATAACATGTATGATTAATGCAAGAACATATAGTAAACTAGATGATATGCCCCATGAATATGATATATCAATATTAATGGCTTGTGAGACTTGCATCTAGGTTTACCTAACCCACTAGGTTTACCTTACCCAGACTCACTAACTAAGGCACACATCCCATACTACTTAGAAATATAACTCTATTGATATAACCTAGTCTAGATATGACCATTGAGTTCTAGGCATGTTGATTGTTGAGTCATCTTCAAGCTTTTACTCACTCCTTGTCTTCATCAAAACATAGGCAACACATTGCTAGTGCAATCCTTGACACTTTGCACTTTCATTCATTGGTATGCACAGTTCATAAATAGAGAAATTACTTGGGCTGAATCACCCTAAACAAAAAGATTGAAAAGATAATAACCTAATCTAATCTAATTTTCTAATGGTGTATTCGGTTGGCTTGATTCTCTCCTTGCTTGGCAGAATTCCCATAGATTGTTAGATCTTGAATTAATGAGCTTGAATGTTGGAAGATGAGGTTGATCTCTTGCCAAATGATGCTTTTTGTTAGTCGTGTGGATCAAGTCTCCTATATTGTAGCCGTGTGATTTTGAGCTCTTATCTTCATCTCCTACTTTCTAGCCGTGTAGACTCATAGGTAGATTAGATTCCTTGATTTTTCATTGCTCTATCTCCTTGCTCCTTCGTGCTATCTCTAATGCTTAGTCGTTCACTCCCTAAAAGAAATCATTAACTTTAATTAAACAAATGCATCTAAATGAAATCAATTTAAGACATGATAATTAAGATTCCTAAGCTAGCGTGAGTTAAGACAACTTCCCACTTATTTAGGATCCTAATTACTAATGTAAGAACTAAAAAGATCAAGGTGGTTCCTCATTTAAATCGTGGCCTTCTTTGAGCTCATCGATTAGGCTTGTGCAATTTAAAGCCCTCTCATCTTGCTTGGCCTCATTTGCACTTGTCTCCATGATGGAAAATATGATTTGTCGAAGTGCTTCTTGGGCCTTTTTGGTCCTTGCTCGAGTCATAGGTCCTCCCAATCCATGTAAAGGGTCTTCAATGATGTTAGATCCCAAAGGGCTTACATCATCTATGTTATTAATGAATGAGACACAGTCTACCTTTTGTGTATATACGCCTGAATATTTTTCTATGATAGAAATGTTCAGGTTATATCATTTCATCCCTGAAAAATACAAATTTATATTTAATAATATAAATATAAGTTAAAATAGTATTTTTTTAGGTGTTATAAAATATGTTAAAAATGACTAATTTGACTCACATTTAATTATTTTAAAGATTATTTTTCAATATTTCAATTTTGAGGGACTAAATGGGTAAACTTAAATTTTTTCCTAATCTATATGATTATGGACCATTAAGCTTTGGATTCTATTGTTGTTTTTATTTGCACCAGTTGAACATTATTCTTTATTTAATTTTCCTTTTTACATTCCACTAAAAGTTGCACGTGTACATGGGAAGTATACCCAATGTACACTATTATAAATTTAATATAAACTTCATATTCAAATATAAATTTGGTCCAACAAAAAATTGGTAAAATAGAATAATTTTCTGCATCATCAAAATCATATTTTGTTTTTACATGAACCTAATTCCGAATAAATTCTTAAAGGACTATAATGCCTTGTTTGGGAGTGAGGTTTTGGAAGAGAAGGAAATGTATGACTTTGATAAGCCTTCCCCTTGTTTGGGAGTTAGATGAAGGAGATTGGAAGGTTTTGGAGGATTTCTCAAACCCTCCAAAACCCTTTATGTGTCTATTTTTAGAGTTCCCCAATTTGAGGTTTTTGAGATAAAATGTCAAAATAGCTAAATATTTTTAGTAATATTATATAGTTATACATTGTTGTCCATTTCTCATTGTTAATTACATTTTTAAAGAAAAAATAAAAAATATCCTTACGTTATCATTAGTTTACACTCTTTCATATAAATTTCCTACTCCCAAACAACATAAATAATTTCCTTCCTTTTACCTTCCCTTCCTCTCCCTTCCTAATGATTTGATCTCTCTCCTTTCCTTTCCCTCCTAACTCCCAAACAAAGCCTAGAACAAAAATATAATCAAACTTTGGCTTCTCATTCAAGACATAAGCGATTCTGGTTTAAATCGTGAAATTGATGGAACCAAACCATAAAATGTGGTTCAGTTTAGTTTCACGGTTCGGTTTGGTTATTTTTTAAGGAAGCATTCATGTTTGGTTCATGGTTTTAGAAATATAGGAATCATTAGAACTGAACTAAATCGCATATTAAAGAAATAAATAATACGAGATAATGTTTTGTTATTTGATTTTTTCAACCAATTGTGTGGCTAAAATTACCAATTTTATGTGAATTGTAGTGTTATACAATAACGATTCTAATACACGAGTAGATTTAAAATGTTATGTAGTATTACCAATTGTGTGGAATTAAAATGACCACTTCTTTATCAGGCAACATATCTGAAGCTACTACAAAACCTTATATGTAGGAGCTTTGTATTCTTAAAGCTTTCAATGTCTCCATCAACTATCCTAAAGCTCCCCCTATAAATTGAAGTGGTTTGGTACCCTCCTCCATGGGATAGGATCAAAATTAACCCTGATGGGCTACTAGAGGTTCCCCTGGGCCTACTAGGGGGTGCTATATTCAGAGACTTCAATAGTGAGTGTCTTGCTGAGTTCTTTGGTAATGAAGATGCACTTTTTTGCTGAGCTTAATGCAACAATCACAACAATTCCGTTTGCAAATTCTAAGGGTTGGAATTCGGTTTGGCTTGAAAGTGACTCTACTTTAGGGGAACACATCCGTTGTCCCACTTTTTATACCACTCCATATACTATCACAATTACAATGAAAATTGCAATTATTAAATATTTTTTTGGTCAATCATAACTCGTGACACATGAAGTGACACAAAGGAGTGGGACAATAGATGTGTATCCCTTCTTTGGTGGTTGACATCTTCAAGGGCAAACACAATCCTCCTTGAAAGTTACTTAACAAATGGTATATTTTAAAAGCAACTATGGAATCCATGGACTATATTGTTTCTCACATTTACAGGGAAGAAAATTCGTGTGCGGATAAATTGGCTAATTATGAGATCATTACCAAAACAAATCTTCTTAGTCTGTTATTCCGCACTTTATTTCGAATGAATGTTTTACAAATATGATTGGTCTTCCTAGCTATAGATTTGTTTATCATTAACTTTCTCTTGTAACATGGTCCATTTTTAAATATATTTCGGGGTGTAGTTGCACCTTTTGCTTAAAAAAAGATCCGAGAGTAGGATGTGTAACATATATTAAAAATTAAAATAATAAATATCATATATATTTCTACACTTCTATCTATACTATATATAAAACCAAAACTACAAATAATTACGATGACATAATTTTTCACATTCCAAAATTACCTTTTTGTATTTCCTCAATTAATAACAATCATAAACTTTCAAATATTACTTTTATTATTTTTCACAATACATCATTATTCTTCTACACATTTTCTTATTTTTATATTTTTTTCTTCAATTCTATATTTGATTAATCTTCTTACATCTTTAATCTCTATTGAGTTTCTATGTAACACAAAATTATACATATCAGAAAAAATAAAAATGCGGGTTGATAGGCACGAAATGTCGATCGACACGCTAATATTATCTATACTATATATAAAGGCAAAACATCTTATAACTACCTAATAAGGTGTAATTTCTTATTGCCTATTTTACCCTTCTAATTAACTATTATTACAATGGTTTTATACATAATAAAAAATATTAAAAGGAGTTACATAGAGTTACATACCTAAAAATATCATATTATCAATGTAGTTTTTTAAAAGAATTACAATTTATTTTCATATTTCTTTCATCACAAAAAATATAATACGATTCTCTTAAATATTTAACATTAGGAAATAAGAATGCGGATCGGCAGACACGAAGTGCCTGTCGACACGCTAGTTATTATAAAGACAAAACATGTTTTAACTACCATTATGGAATAATTTCCAATTTTCTATTTTGCTCTTAACATTTTTTTATTTTTAAAGAAACCATATAATCATAGGTAACCACCATTAACACAATAACCTTCTATCCCATTTTAAATTGGACATTATCATAAATATAAAAAATTATAACATAAAATACATTCAATACAAAAAATATTCTAATTCTCTAAAATAAAATATATATAAAAATATGAAAACATTAATATTAAAATCACAAAAAATTAAATATAACTATTCAAATAAATTACACACTCCATATAAATTAATATCAGAGTTGTTAAACACTTATCGCTTAATAGAAGTCAATAAGGAGACATTCATCCATCTATATTGCATTCAATTATGCAACCTATTTTCGTAATCTTTAAAGCTAAAAACTATCTTTATACAGTTATTATGGCAACATCTAAAAAAATTAAGAAAAAAAGAAAATATAATAGAAACAAAGCATAATAGAATTAATGAAATTACAAATTACAAAGATTCAAAAAGTGAATTAAAACAATGAAACATAATAGATACAATGAAGGAAACAAAGAATAAAAGGAACAAAACATAGTTTGAAGACAATGAATAGAAACACTAAAATGAAAATAGTGTTAAATATATATCCAAACAATAAAATGAAAATTTAGGGAAACAAATAAATAATAAAGGCAAATAACTTTATTCGAATGCAACAAATAGAAACTATAAAATTGAAACAATGAAATGGAAACAGCGATAAGATAATAGAAAAAACGAAATGCAAAATAGAAACAATAAAATGGAAAATGCTAAATGACTATATAAAAAAATCAACTAGCTAAGAAATAAAACACTGTATGAAGACAATATTTGGTTTGTGTATGAAATAGAAACTCTCAAATGTGTGTTATTCAAAATTTTAACTAGTAATTTATGCTGACCTTTTTTATGAGTAAATTTCTTGTATGTAGGTAATATATAATTTTAAAAGAAAAATCATATGAGTAATAATGTATAATATTAAGGATTACAAAATAGATTGTAATATTTATGCACTATTAGTGTAAAAATTTATACACAATGCATCATCCACCATTCATTTGAATTACTTTTTTCAAAGAATCAATGATGATTAAAAATAAATGACATATGGTATACTGACAGTGTATAAAACTCTGAAACTATTAATATATACATTTTTCTCTTAAAATATATAATTTAAAATAAAATCAGCCGGTGCTATTTGCACACTCTCACCACCACATGGCAGTATCCCTAATGTTATATATGTTATTATGTATACTAAATTATTATTATGTTAGTGTTATATACGTTACTACTTACTAAATTGTTATGTGTTTGAAAATAATATATATCATAAAATGTTATACATGCATTGTTATATATGTTCCTAATTGATATATATGTTACTAATTGATATATATGTTACTAAATTGTTATGTAGGTTACTAATCGTGAATTATATCGTTAAATATATTACTAATGGGGAGAGATCTACTTACTCCAAGAGTAATCCTTATCTTAACCATCAATTCTAGGGAAATCCAATGATTTGAATTAGTGACTAGATCTAAATCATTAGATATCTAAAGAATTGATGGCTAATAGATATATATCTAAATCATTAACTCATTACTAATATATATATATATATATATATATATATATATTACTAATCGTGGATTATATATGTGGTCATTCATTTTTTCGTCCTATATTACATAATTGCTATATATGTTACTATTGGAGAACAAAGCTACAATGACACATTTTACACACTTTACACATTTACACATTTACATATTTTACACATTTTCAACATGTGTTTATTAGTTTGTATCTAGTTAGTTTACACTATAAATAAGGTTTTTCATGCCTTGATAAATCAATGAGAAATATCCACAAATTTCATTTTACGCTTTTGCAATATGGTATCAAAGCCTTCATCCTGAAGGCTTTGGTTACAGATGCACATTCTCTAAAATATTATTATCTTTCTCTAACATGATCCAACAAATGTTGTGGATGATAATGAGAAGGAGGACAACAACTGCACTTCTAAGAAGAAGAAAAGTCACGATTGCAATGTCACGAGGAAGATGCAAAGATAGAGAATTCTGGTGATTTGAAGAATTTATCTAATGAGGCCAAGTTGGTATCAAATGCAAGTTCATTACTATTAGATGATTACTATGACTACATCATTGTTGGTGGTGGAACTGCAGGGTGCCCATTAGCATCTACACTTTCTTACTCATTTTGTGTCCTCCTTCTAGAAAGTGGTGGCATTCCTTACGGTAATTCCAATGTTATGAACCAAGAAGGATTCTTGACTACTCTCTTGAACTCACCAAACAATGTAGAAGAATATGAAAACAAAAAGAAGAAGTGCAAACATTACCAAGATCAACAACAACAACAAGATCAACATCAACAACAAGATCTACAAGATCAACAACAATAACAACAAGATCAACAACAACAACAAGATCAACAACAACAACAACAAGATCAACAAGATCAACAACAAACAACAAGATCAACAACAACAACAAGATCAACAAGATCGACAACAAAATCAACAACAACAACATCAAGATCAACAACACAACCAAATGATTGAGAAAATCCAATCACGTTAGGATCGAGATTTTGATCCATTACATTGTCACGATATCAAATTCAATTATGAAGCTGGAGTCATTGTCATTTACCATCTAGCTTGATGGGCTATTGGAGAACAAATCTACCGTGACACCTTTTACATATTTTACACACTTTACACATTTTACACATTTTCAACATGTGTTTATTCGTTTGTTAGCTACTCAGTAGCTAGTTAGTTTACACTATAAATAAGGCTTTTTATGCATTGATAAATCAATGAGAAATATCCACCAATTTCATTTTACGCTTCTACAATATTTTCGCAATAGTTACTAATAAGCAATTATAAGTTACTTTTTATGGAGAAAAAATGCATCTTATAATACATTTGAACTCTCAATTGATGTATGTTTTTTTAAAGTAAAGACGGGAAAACCGTGGAACTGAACCGAAACAAACAATTAATGAGTGGTTCGGTTTGATTGGTGCAATCAAATTTACAGTTAATTGAGGAAAACCTAACCATATATTTGTGTTCTATTCAGTCACTTAAGTGTGCAAAAATACCAACTTTTACAGCCATACTTCTCATTATTCTAAGACTACCATTGTAAAAAGCATGACCATCTCATCATAATTATAGTAACATATTAGTTACAAAAACATTAAAAATATACCAAAATATAATTTAAAACATTAAAATATTTTTCTATCAACCCCTTATACTTTTGAGAATAATGTATGTACTGAAAGTATGAGTTTGATATATTATCACTATATCATCCACCATTCCTATTTAATTATCACTAACTATTCAAAAAATTAATATAAATAAATAATATACCCAATGTGTATATATCTTTATACTAATAGTGTATAAGAAAGTACTAAAACGACGAACCTGATGATTTATATTTTACCACAAAAATCCAAAACATTTATCTCAAATGACTCTACACTCAAAATACAAAGCATGGCCCAAGTGTACATACACTACCAAAATAAGGCAGAATGCCCACACTTGGTTTACCACGTCTCTCTAAAACGTAGCTAAAACATTCAAATTCTTTTAATTTGACACTATATTAGCCGGACCTGGACTAGTTGGTTTACTCTAATTGAATATCGGGTTTGGGTTATTGGGTTAAAGACTGAGATAAATAACGCGTCTCTCATTTCTTCTTCTACTCTCTTTCTCTTTCAAATCTCTACTCACTCTCTCTCTCATTTCACTGCTCGCTCTCTCACACGCTTCTTCCACCATCAACGTCTTTTTCTCTTTGCCACCGTGTAGTTTTTCCATCATCGTGAGCTCCGCCTCAACGTTCTTATATCTGGTTGTTCAATAACGATCCTTCATCGTTCAATGCTATCTTCTTCTCAGGATTTATAAATCCTCTCCTTATTTGAATCGGCCTCACTCTATGTTTTCTTCACATCATTCACCATCTTCTTGCTCAATGTGGTTGTCAGTACCAACTCAAATTGAAGCTTATTTTGAGGTTCAATTCACTCCAATTTTGGTAAGAAATCCTTAGTTTCTTGATTCATCTACTACATTCATTAATCGTAAATCTCTAATTGTATTTGTTAGTTTTCTATTGATTTCCACAATATATACAAATCCCTAACTTGTGAGTTTTTAAGTCCATTATTTATTTATGGTTTACACAAGGTTCAACGACATTGGATGTCTTCTGAATTTGGAATTGTTGGTAATATATTTGCCATTTAGCATGAAGAATGTCAGGATAATTCTAAATGACATTAACATCATGTGAAAAGAATGTGATATGATAACTATACATAGATTTTTAATTGTTTATATGTCTTCTTGTATAGAACCCTCTCAAGTTTATGTACATAGTTGCGTTGAACTTGTAGAAGAGAAGCTGCAACAATCCTCATAAGTTGTGTCTCTCTATTTTTTATAATGAGATCATATTTGAGATATTAATCATCTTGCTCAGTTTGTGTATATTGTCGGTTGTTGTTTATATATTGCATTGCTGCAGGTAACGTTCTTCTATTGCGAAACAACTTAAATGATTGCAATGTGCCATTTATGTTATGTTTTGATGCTAGTGTTGTTTGTTAGACTATTAGGTAGTGAAGGTATTCGTTCACGTGTATTAGTTACTTTATAACACTCTTCATGAGAAAGTTTTTATAACACTCTCCATGAGAAAGTAAGGCATCAATTGCCATTTATTCTATGCAGGTTTTCCTCGTTGGTAAAAGTTAGTGTGTGCTTTTATGCCACTTGAACCTTTTCATTGTGAATTGTCTAAGATAATAAGCATGGTATTTGTGGGCTTCTATGTTTAGGTCTGTGTCACTATGCCTTATCTAATAAAGAAGTATCTATGGTTCCACACTTCTACTTGAATAACAAAGCCTTAGTAGCATCCTTACCATATATCTTGAACCAGGTTAACAAAACTTATTAAGCAAGTGTTTAATTAACCTGTTTACTTAAATGTGCTCTGACTCAATTGCTATTTTATTTGTGTGACCAACTTATTATTTGGTTTTGCATTGCTCTATGAACCTTGTGCTCAAGTCCAATTTTGGAATGAGTTTGTGTCTCAAGTTTGGTTGATTTTAATATATTCGTAAATTAAACTCAATGTTAAAGGTTATGATATGAAATCTAATTTCCTAGTTACTGTATCCGGTTTATTATATCAATTTATTTCCTTTCCTAGATACTGTATTCGGTTTATTATTTCAATTTATTTCCTTTTCAGCAATTGCTGGTTAATCTAATTTCCTGAGTTAATGTATCAGGTTTTAGTAGTAATTTATAGTCTAAAACTAAAAGCAAAAACAACTTCTTTCATAAAGGTATAATGAATACTCAATACTGAGAAGTTATGTAGTTTTGTTTCAGAATTTAGTCTTTTTTGACAATTTTTATGTAAATTGTACCATTCAAGTTTCTGGGCTACAATCTCTCACACAAATCTGGATAACAAACCACCAAATTAGGTGGGTATAGATCCTTGTGGCAGTAATTGGGATGGAATTCATTGCACCAGTTCAAGAATTACCAATTGTTAGTTCTTTCTTGGTTTCTTAGGCCCCTTCAAATTGATATGAAACACTATTTATTACTTACTAATTCTATTTCTTAAAAAAAATATCATCTAAAATGATTTTTTTTTATTTTCATGAAACTATCAAGTTAAAATTTGGTGGGTCAGCTGTCCTCAGCAATCCAGTCATTATCTGAACTAGACACAATGTAAAATTTATATTTCTAATAGTTAGTTAAACTAAATTTTTTGTTGTGGTTAAATTACTATTAAGCTAAAATTCTTCTGCAAACTTTCATATACTAAAATGTTTCTGAACATGTGATTAGATACTGCCGAGGCATAATTTTTGGCATGTAAAGGTTGCCTGATAGAAAAGGATGAGCCTCGATGTAAACTAAGGTACCTTGTGTGACCTTGAGATTATGGGTTCAACCTTTTTGAAGGTTGCCTAATAGCACCCAAAAAAGACATTTTATTTTAATAAGGCATTTTTGGTTAGTCGTGGATGTGATAGTCATTTGTAGCTAAATTAATAACTGATTTTTTTATACGAGGATCTCTCTTACAACACAGGCTTGACAGGAACAATTCCAAAATGAATTGGGAAATTGAAAAAGCTAATATCTCTGTAAGGAAGTTTACTTAGTATTAATTATGTTGAGTATAAACTGAAACTCTTTGACTGAATTCCTAAAAATTTCTCTATTGCTACCTTTCTTACCCTTATAAAATGTATTGTGCTTTTTGATATGTTGTTTTTCTTAATGTTTTGTAGTGAATTTGTTGCTTGTGGTTTCTTTGGTCCTATTCAGGACTCAATAGGATCTCTAAAGCAACTAGCCTTTCTGTAAGAACTTCTTATTCTTCTACTATAAATGTTATAACAACATTGGATTCTCACAATGCTTCATATGCAACATCTTTTATTGGGCGTACATCGTTCATTCATATCACGTTCACTTCATAAAATTATTCAACTTTATCTTAGAACTAGAAGTTAAATGTTTCTTCTATGGGCTAATATATGGTAAATTGTTGACCACTTATCACCTTACTGTTTTTCATGCAGAGCACTGAATTCTAATCGGTTCAATAGAAGTATTCCACACAGCATTGGCAATCTATCCAATGTTAATTGGCTAGATCGTGCTGATAACCAGCTTGAAGGACGTATTCCTATCTCTGATGGCCAAAGGCAACTAGGTCTTGACCCGCTCCTTAAGGCCCAACACTTGTATGTCCATTTCATTTCCGGTTTTCAGTTCACATTAATGCACTAATGAGACTAGATATATTTCAATTTATTGAATGATCTATGATTGTCTCCATTTTATGCAGCCACCTTGGGGAGAATAAACTCTCTGGTCAAATACCACTAAATCTTTTCAAATCTTTTAAACTCTAGTATGATTCTAGAACATGTGTAAGCTTCTTATCGTAATTATTTTCGGGAATTTCAAAAACTAAATAAGGGCATGGAAATTAAATCAAGGTTCCTCATGTCACAAAGTCAAAAGATTACTCATGTGGTTTCAATGTAGTTTCCATTATTAATATGCAAAACAATTGGGTAAAGTTGGTGCATTGCTATGCTTCTATGTTCTCCGATGTATTTAGGTTTGTCTGTATCATATGATATATTATCCTCCTAAAATTGTACTTTCTAATTTTGTTTGAAAATTTTGATTTCATTCCATTTTAATATTTAATATGATCCTTATTGATTTTATGGTTTTTCTTCTTATATCAGAGAAGAAACTAGCAGGTGAAGCATAAATTAAGACAATGTATATATATATATGTGTTTCAATTATATTGGTGTAGAAAACCCAAATGTAGTTTATGTGTTCTTAAGCAAACAACATAAATTACACACTACCAGGTCATGGGAGTTTCTTGGACTTGAAAAGTATGGAAGAATCCCCACAAACTTTGCTTGGAGAAAGGCAAGTTTTGGTGAAAAAACATTCATAGCTAATATTGATACAGGTATATATGGTTCTTGTATAATATCAAGCTAATGGTTTTCAATTACTAATTAACTATGCATGGTTAAACATTTAGTTAGTATAATATATTGTACTATTAGTTATGCATGGTTAAACATTTTACATTTCAAAAGTTATAGCGACCTAATGTTGTAGGAGTGGAAAATGTTGTAGGAGACATGTTTCAAAGTGTGCCTAAAGGAGATGCCATATTTATGAAGGTGAGTGTTAAATCTTCATCAAAATACGCTAAATGATCATAAAAAATGCAGAGTAATATTGTGACAATAAAGGTTTAATCCCTTAGTTGTTTTATCACAAAACTTAGATCCTTAAGCTAATTCAATTTTATTAATTTTTACAGAGGTTAGAAGACTTGTGATTGTTGAAGCTGGGAGTAAGCGTGTAGAAGGGATTAATTCCTTAAGTGATGTGTTCAAATTCTTGTTTGGAATTGGATAGCTGGGATATCTCATAATTATGAAAGGACTCATTTGTTATATAAATTATCATCGTTTTATGTACTAAAATACTCCTTCCTGTTTATATGGACCTCCTTATTTATTTATCTTGCTTTCTTTTTATGATAGAAAGAAATGTGAAAGGAAAGAATATTTTTGTAAATTGAGAATCAATTTTAGCTTGTAAATATTTAATTTCATTAATAAATTTATCATTATTTTATGGAATATAATGATTGCTAGACAGGATGAGGAGAGAAATATGTGAATAACTGAATAAATAATTAGCCACGGTTATAATGTAGTTAAATTAATGGTAAACATTAGCCACGGGTTTAGTTACATTAGCCACGGTTGAAACTGTGGTTAAATAAATGTTACCACACTTGGTGAAGACGTGGCTATGACATAAAAAGACCGTGGCAAAATTTTTGCAACGCCAGTAGTTGCTAGGGTAGAGGAAACCGTGGCTACTTTATTTTACCACAGTTACATGGTACAATAGCGACGGTTTTAACCGTGGCTAATCAGATAATTTTTTGTAGTGATAGCGACCGTTTTATAAAATTAACACAAAGCCAAAACAAATAAAAAAAATCAATCATTATTAATATAGGAAAAATGTGTAAAACTCTGATAAATTTTATGTCTTTTGCAAGTAGTTATTATAAATTACTTTTCTTCTTAATTATCCTCTAAACTTTGTCAATTGGTAAAATTGATCCGTATATAAATATATTATTAAATTGCTCATAGACAACAAGAAAAAATACTACAATCAAAGTCACTACAATAGCAATGTAACAATACAAGTTATCAAACGTTGATATCCAGAGAAAATCACCATTGAAATATAAACTGACTGAGACGAAAATGATAAATAAACTTCATAGTTAAAAATGAATGAATAATGCAGTAATATTGTTATATATAAAAAATAAAATAATAATGATCTACCACAGGAAGTTAAAAAATTGTAGGAATTAGAATTTTTCATTACTATTAATTTAACATTATCTTTATGTAGTGATTATTTTACTAATAGTTAAAGTTTAAAGGTAAATAAAAAGAAAAAATAGTTCATAATAGGTGCTTGCAAAAGCCATAAAATTTATGGTACTTTTATAGAGTTTTATCCTATTAATAAACTAGATTGATATGAACAGTCAAGGAATTTGAGAGGCTGAAATAAGGAAAGGAATTCAAAATAATTTTGGATTTTATTGTTTTAAATCAAATTCATTGGAGCATAGTTTATGACAATGGAGCAAAGTCTTCTCATGGCTTGTGAGAGAGGTTTCCCCTCTATTGTGTTCTAGAGAAACTGTTTGAAGATTGTGCAAATTATTAGTGAGGGTCTAGCAATCAGAATTCATAAGATTTTCGAAGTGGTGAAACAAATAGGAGAGTTGCTTACTCGAAATTGGGTTATCTAGGTTAGTTTTATTCTAAGTAAGGCTAACTCTTTTGTCGGTTTTATGACAAAGATTGACATAATCGATCTCATGTCTTCATTATTGGGAACTTCCACATACTGGCTCAACAACAATCTTAGATATGAATATATCTTCTTAGTTTTTTATGACTTCCACGGTGCCAAAAAATAGTTGGATACATGTTGCACAAACTAAATAATTAAGAGAATAAAGTATTTTATTATACAAGGAGATAACTTATCTATTTAAACTCATTTATTGTTTGATATGTGTCTTATTTCTCTTTCTTTTAGAAGTTTTCATTTTAAAATATATTATAAAAAAATAAGATACATGTCAAACAATGAGTGAATTTTAAAAAATAAATTATCTTCTGATACGAGAATATATATTTTATTTTCAATAATTAAATACTAATGGTTAGCAATATCCAAAAGTTTATACACTCTTCAGCCCGTTACAAGTTTTGAAGTTATTGGAATTTGGGACAAATACAATTGGCTAAGAAAACGTGAAAATTGGGATGAACATATTCTCTCCCAAAAATTGTATCAATGCTTATGATTGGTTAGCAAAATACTTAATTATTAAATTTTTAACTTTAATATATTTTCCTAACCAATCACAAATAGTAATACATTAAATAACACATTTTTGTAGGACAAGTTCAATTTGCTCTGATGGTTGCTTCTCTTTTCCATAGAACAAGTTTGAGCATCCAAAAATACAAGATGTGCTTGTTTAAGTAGATCAATTTCAACACATACTCACACTCCTTTCATTTTGTTTTCTTGCCGGGCGCCAAATTATACTTTTTAGCTAATAGGCCAGTGAATAAAATAGTTATTTGTATACAACCAAATTGTTATTTATTTAAAAGATTTTTAAAAGATTTTTTCGAGATGAATAAAATAGAAATAAGAGATAAAAAATAAAAAGCAAGATAATTTGATTTTCTATAATACATTAATATATAGATGTAAATTATATTGTTAACCTGAGTTTTAGTGAAATTACACAAATCGTCTCTCCTTTTTTACATTTACATAAATCACCTCTAATTATACATACATTATACTAACTACTCATGCAGGAAAGTTAAATGTAATATCTAGAACATAAAAAGAGTGAAGCGTAATTAAGTTAAACAAAATATGATATTTTATAGAGATAATTCCAAATAATATAAGAGTTAATACCCCATCATTATTTTGAGTTCATTACAATATAAGAGTGATTTAAACACATTCTCAGAATTTTTGATGAGTTTGTAACAAACCAAAAATAATGAATATACATTGACTCTTATACTATTTGGACTTGACATCACAATATATCATGTTTTGGTTAACTTAATTATAGCCATCACCATTTTTTGCTTAAAATATGACACTTATCCCTCCTGTAGGGGTAGCCGGTGTAATCATGTACATAACTTATGCGTGATTTGTGTATATATAAAAAAGAAGAAGAATGATTTATATAATTTCACTAAAACTTATGGAATGTCAATATAATTTTCTCTAATGTATTTGTATGTTGTTTTTCTTATTATTTTCCCCTACTTATACCTAACACGATTAGTTAATATATATATATCACCTACCATAAATTTTATGGGGCCACTCTCTGTCCAAATGCTTGTGATAAATTAAAATAGAATAATTTAATTGAAAATTTAGTATCATATAAAATCTTTACCAATGTTTAAAATAGGTTATTTGATCTCACTATATACTAGTCCCATAATGTATATGGAAACATTATGCAAGGAAACTTTACAAATGGGAGAAATCGTGTCATTTGAATCCTCTAACTCTAGACATTCAGCAACAATGGCACTTATGGTATGTTGTATGACATGGGTATATATGCATTCATATAAATACACAACCAAACATTCTCAATCATAACAAACAAGTTTTCACTTAATAAGTAGAATAAATAGCACTTCAAATATGAAGCATTTTAGTTACAAAGCTATGTCATTGTTTTTTTTGTTGATATAGTAGCACAAGTTCATAGCATTCAACACATAAGCTTTTAAAATGGTAGGAGTTATGCATAATTTTCTTGATGAAATAAGAAGTATGAGAGAATGCATTTATGAGAAAGAAAGAGAGCTTAAAGAATGAAGAAAGAAAAGAAAATGAGAATCAAAGCTTTCACTCAATAGAACTACATTTCTCATTAATGAATTGGTTGAATTACAAAGGTGTAAGAATGACCTTTTATACTAAAAGAGAAGAAGACACAAAAGAAAAAAACTATTAACCATATAAGCGATTAACCCTGTTGATAATCGATTATTGTAACAAAGTTCACCTTAACAAACTGAAACAACTATCTAGTTAATCGATTAACTATAGTGTTAATCGATTAATCTTACACGATTAATCAATTAACTACAACATTAATTTATTAACTCTTACAAAATATCACCTATTCTAACATCCCCGCAAGTTGGAATGTATCAAGCATTCCAAGCTTGAAATGGTTGTGTTGAACAAAATATATACTCTAATACCTCACCTTACTAGTGAGCGAATCTTGATCTCTCAGTCTTGAGAACAAAATGTGAAGCAATACTATGCTTAACCACCATAGGCAGAAACAACTTCATCCAAAACTTAACCATTTATCTTGATAGAAGCATAACCAACCAAACCAACCATAATGGATGGAAGAGAAAAAATAGATCTTAATCTTAATCCTAATATGTTGCTTCAATGAGGAAAAATTACACACTTTATTAATGTTGTGTATTTAATGACATATGAGTAAAGAAAATAAAATAGTAGTAGAGAAAAGAGATAATTAGGGGTAATTGATGAATCTTTGACGAATCTTTGGTGAATCTTGGATACTGTAAATGCATGTTGTTTATGAAAGCCATTGATAAGTTCTCTACTACTATTGTGAAAATGTTGCGAAAACATAAAATGAATATTGTGAATTTTTCTCATTGATTTATCAAGGCATGAAAAGCCTTATTTGTAGCGTAAACTAACTAGCTATATCTTAAATGTGTAAAATGTGTAAAATATGGTAGTTTTCTTCTCCAATAGCCCTCATCAAGTTGGAGGGTAAATTGTTAGAAATTTATAATTTATAATTAAGGTGGATATCATATATTTCATACAATGACATCATCTATTTATTTCTGGGGTTACATTATAAGTGATCTAATTACTAGCTCCCCTTAGATTTTTAAAAGCTGATAACAGATATGGGCTTAATGGGTGGATACCCATCAGGTTAACCTATAGGGGATAATGAGAACCATATAAGTTAACACATAAGGAAGGTTATGAAAGTGTGCATGTCAAGAGGAACACTTTGGAAAGCTCTCCTTGAACGTCATGGTTTTGATGAGGACAACGTGTGCCTAAATGTGCTTGAAGATAACCAACAATCCAACGTGCTTGAGTCTTTTATTTGGTACTAGGCTTAGACTAGTTTCTAGTTTAAGTTGAGTCGAAGGCTTAGGGCACCTAAAACATGTCTCATATGCATTTATCTTTAAATCATTTCATCCATGAGATATGTTCATTTGATAATATGTTCATGCATTACATAAATACATGTATATATGCATTCTAGGCATAAAACTAAGTGTCAAACATGTATTATCTAAGTGCATAACATATTCGATGTTTTCTATTTGAAAATACACATTTTATTTAGTGTTAATCGATTAACCATACCTTTAATCGATTAACCCAACTGCTGTGAAAAGTGGTTGCCACTGGAACACGTTTTTGTAATGCAGTTAATCGATTAAAGGTTCCCGTTAATCGATTAACCTAACTGATTTTAAAGTGTTAAATCTGAAAAACTGAAAAACAGAATCAGTTATGATTTTTAGTCCCGTTAATCGATTAAGAAGGTATTTAATCGATTATCTGGGGTTCTGGACTGATTCTTTATAAACTGCGTTTTCAGAATTAATCTCATAAGTTGCATGTTGCATTTATTAGAGAGTTAGAGCATTCTACGTGTTAATTGCTGCATCTATTTGTTAATTGCATTAGTGAGTTTAGAAATGAGAGATTCCTTGCTTTAGGATTGAGTGCATTTCATGTTATAATCTCTCATGTTTTCCCTCACATGTTCATGCATATTTTTGATGCGTTTTTCATGAATTTTATAATTCTGTAACTTCTGTTTTCATAACTAATACTTGTCATTTCACATGTGTTTGTGTTAAATGTGCATTAGAGTAAAGCCTTCATGTTGTATTTGAGCTTAGGTATAGCTTAATATTACTCTTGTAATTCTTGTGTAATTGTTGTGAAAGGGAATCTCTTGGTGTCGTATCACCAGTAGAGATTGTGTGTTTCTTCATAGCTTAGAGTGTAAGAAAAGGAAAGAACGAGAGATTCTTTGGCTGGGGCTACGCCGAAAGAAACGTTTTCTTTATCGGTAGGAAGGGAGTCAAACCATTGGATAGTTTCTTTGATTTCTTGTCATTTGCTAAGTGTTGTAATTGGATAATGTGTTTGTAAATTACATTGATTCGATTATAGTGAAGGAAATCTCCCAAGTCAGCCGGGAGGCCTGGATGTAGTTTGCAGTGGACAGCAAACGAACCAGGATAAAAATTCGATTTGCAGGATTTGTTTCTCTCTCTCTCTTTACTGTTTTTCAATCGATTTAATTTGTATATTTGATTCAACTAATACATTCTGTTCTTTTGTTGTATTGCAAGCTATTCTGATATACAAATTTGTAAGCTCTGTATTCGTTCTGTTATCGGTTATTTGTTTCGCATTTAATCGTTTCTGTAATTGCTTACTGGTTCTGTTTAATCGATTAATATTCCTGTGTTAATCGATTATACTGTTTCTATTAATCGATTAAAATAGTTTCTGTTTAAAACTGTTTTTTGTGTTAATCGATTAAGACTGTGCTTATAATCGATTATCCTTTTCTCCTTAATCGATTAAATAGGGTTGATTCAGCATTAAGTGTTGATTTGCGAAAAGCGGTAATTCTAACCGCGACACCTATTCAACCCCCCCCTTCTAGGTGTATTGTAACCACTGATACCTAACAAGTGGTATCAGAGCTAGTACGAAGTGCTAGCTCAACCGCGTATTCGTGATCCTAAAGGGAAAAGGAATGGGTTCTTCAAATCCATTTGGTGGTGATGGGTCATCCATTAATCGACCACCAATATTCAGTGGTGAAGGGTATGCCTACTGGAAAGTGCGCATGCAAATTTTTATTGAGGCCATAGACTCGGATATTTGGGAATCCGTAGTCAACGGCCCTTACGTTCCACAACATCTTGTGGACGATCAACCTAAAGATAAACCGAAAAGTTTATGGACCGATGATGAGCGCAAAAAGGTCCAGCATAACCTGCGCGCCAAAAACATCATCACATCGGCCCTATCATATGATGAATTCTTTAGGGTCTCGCAGTGCCATAATGCGAAAGAAATGTGGGACACTTTACAAGTGACTCACGAAGGCACTAGCGAAGTCAAGCGCGCAAGACTGAACGCGCTGACCCACGAATATGAGTTGTTTCGCATGTTACCAAGCGAATCAATATGTGATATGCAAAAGCGATTCACTCATATTGTCAACCATTTAGTTGCTCTCGATAAATCATTTGCTAGAGGTGAACTAACTAATAAAGTTTTGCGTTGTCTTGACAGGAGATGGCAACCAAAGGTGACTGCAATTGTTGAGTCTAAAGATTTAGATTCTATGCCTTTAGCTACTTTATTTGGAAAACTTCAAGAGCATGAAATGGAGTTGGGTCGCTTGACCATGAATGAAGAATCAGACCGGAAGAAGAAGAGCATCACTTTGAAGGCCACGACCTCCAAAGACAAAGAAGAGAAAATTGATGATGAATCTGATTCCGATCTAGATGATGAAACTATGGGTCTCCTAGTCCGAAAATTTAGCAAATTCATTAAAAGAAAAGGAGGACTCAAAAAGTTTCAAAAGAAGGAAGCGAAAGAGTCAACCAGTAAAGGCAAGAATAACAAGGATCGCTTCACTTGCCATGAGTGTGGAAAGGTAGGGCACATGAGGTTTCAGTGTCCAACCTACCTAAAGAAGGTTGATTCAGAGAAGAGCACTCCCAGGGACTTCAAATCCAAGAAAGCTTACATCGTTTGGGATGTACCTGAGGAGGAATCGACATCGAGCACCTATAGTGAGGAGGAGTCAGCAAAGCTGTGTCTGATGGCCAGATCTGACATCAATACAAATTCAGACTCATGCAAGGGCAATGATGAGGTATATTCTGACACCTCATCCACTTCGAATGATTCACCTCCTTATGATGTATTGTATGATGCTTATGTCGAGTTGCATGATGAATTAAAGAAATTGGCTAGAATTAACATTGATAGGAAAAGAATAATCCTGATAAACGAACAAAAAATAAGCCAATTACAAAAAGAATTAGATGAATTAAAACTGGAAAATGAAACTTTAGATCTCATCTATTCTTGTAGTTCATGTAACTGCTCTGCTAGTAACTTATGTCAAAAACCTGTCTGTGAGACTTGCGAGACTTTGCAAGAGGACAATTTTAAACTAAATGAAAAACTCACACGTCTCACAAACAGTAAACTGCAATTAGATAACCTGCTTAATCAAACTAGAAATGTTGGTGATCGAACTGGTCTAGGTTATACTCGCACTGCTAAAAAGAAGCGACCATATAGAAAACCGGTAGCTCAAGCTAAAAACAAATATCATAAGCATTCTCCTACTTGTTTTTATTGTAACACATATGGTCATACTTATCATTCATGCTATATCAAAAAGTATGGTATACCTAGCGGAGTTTATGTATGGAAAAAGAAGGGAGATAATTCCCTAATCACTAACAGAAAAGGACCCAACACCAATTGGGTACCTGAGAAAAGTAAGTAATCTATTTTGCAGGTATGTCTCCGAACACATGGACAAAAATGGTACTTAGATAGTGGGTGTTCGAGGCATATGACAGGTGATAGATCAAATTTCCTGGATCTCTCACTTAAAGGAAAAGGATACGTCACTTATGGAGACAACAACAAGGGAAAGATACTCGGCACAGGAACAGTTGGTAACTCATCCCAAACTCTGATTGATAATGTCCTTTATGTTGAAGGACTAGAACATAACTTGTTGAGTATAAGCCAACTCTGCGATAAAGGTAATCGTGTATCCTTCGATTCTGATTGTTGTGTCATTCGTGATATTTTATCTAATAACGTTAAATTTGTTGGTCACCGTATAAATAATATTTACATGGTTAATTTGGACGATGTCACTACATTATTTTCAAAATGCCTTATTTCTAAAGAAGATGACATCTGGCTATGGCATAGACGTGTTGCACATATCCATATAAAGCATCTAGATAAATTATCATCAAACGAACTAGTTGAGGGGCTACCAAAATTGAATTTTAAAACTAAAGAAATTTGTGACACTTGTCAAAAGTGTAAACAAACCAAAAACTCTTTTAAAAATAAAAATGTGATATCCACCTCAAGACCTTTGGAGCTACTCCATATGGACTTGTTTGGACCATCACAAATCATGAGTTTTGGTGGTAGTTACTACGCTCTAGTTATTGTTGATGATTTCTCTAGATTTACATGGACATTGTTTTTATCATCAAAAAGCGACGCGTTCAAAAATTTTAAAAATCTTGCCAAGCAAATCCAAAACCAACTTAACCTAAAAATAATATATATACGAAGTGATCACGGGGGAGAATTTGAGAACTTTCAGTTCGACAAATTCTGTGATAAGCATGGCATTTTGCATCAGTTCTCTGCTCCTCGCACTCCACAACAAAATGGAGTTGTAGAGAGGAAAAATCGTGTTTTAGAAGAATTAGCGAGAACCATGCTTAACGAAAGTAATACCCCCAAGTACTTCTGGGCTGATGCAGTTCATACTGCATGCTATGTTATAAATCGAGTACTCTTAAGGCCAAACTTGAACAAAACTCCTTATGAACTTTTAAAAGGCCGCAAACCAAATATATCCCATCTTCACGCTTTCGGTTGCAAATGTTTTATATTAAATAATGGAAAGCGGGCCTTAGGGAAATTCGACTCTAAAGCCGATGAGGGAATATTTTTGGGATACTCGATTCATAGCAAAGCGTTCAGAGTCTTTAACAAATATTTAATGCAAGTTGAAGAGTCTATCCATGTACAGTTTGACGAATCTTCTCCAAAAGAGAAGAGAAAGGTCGTTTCTGATGATGTTGCAGGTGCTTTGGAAGAAGCATACTCCAAGGACATGGATAATGAAAAAGGAGCCAATGATGAAGGTCAAATCGAACCTCAAGAGCACTCAGACATGCCTACCGTGTGGAAAACAAAGAAAGCTCACCCAATTGATAAAGTTATAGGTGACATATCTACGGGAGTGGTAACCCGTAGTTCCTTACGAAATTTCTGTAATTTTGTAGCTTTTGTATCGCAAATTGAGCCTAAGACCGTTGATGAGGCCATTGAGGATGTACACTGGGGTATAGCTATGCAAGAAGAGCTAAACCAGTTTGAGCGCAATCATGTGTGGGACTTGGTCCCCAAACCTAATGATCATCCCGTAATTGGTACTCGATGGGTCTTCAGAAATAAACTTGATGAATCTGGCTTAATAATTCGAAATAAAGCACGTTTGGTGGCCAAAGGCTACAACCAGGAGGAGGGTATCGATTATGACGAAACCTACGCTCCTGTAGCCAGACTAGAGGCCATCAGAATGCTTCTTTCCTTTGCATCTTTAATGAACTTCAAACTCTTTCAAATGGATGTAAAAAGCGCCTTCCTGAATGGATACATTCAAGAAGAAGTTTATGTTGACCAACCGCCTGGTTTTGAAAATTTTAAATATCCGAACCATGTTTACAAACTTAAAAAGGCACTATATGGTCTCAAACAAGCTCCTAGAGCTTGGTATGACAGACTTAGTACCTTTCTTTTAGAAAAAGGGTTCGAGAGAGGCTTGGTTGACACAACGCTTTTTATTAGAAAATCAGAAAATCATGTTCTGCTTGTACAAATCTATGTAGATGACATAATATTTGGATCTACTAATGATATCTTGTGTAGAGAATTTTCTGAGATGATGCAGGGGGAGTTCGAAATGTCTATGATGGGAGAACTCACATTCTTTCTAGGATTGCAGATAAAGCAGCTAGAAAGTGGGATATTCATCCATCAGGCGAAATACTGCAAAGAGCTACTCAAGAAATTTGAAATGGACAAATGTAAGGAAGCTTCCACACCTATGGCATCTGCTTGCTACTTAGACAAAGATGAGAAAGGAAAAGCAATCGAGGTAACGAAGTATCGTGGTATGATTGGGTCTTTACTTTACTTAACTGCAAGTAGACCTGATATCATGTTCAGTGTATGCATGTGTGCGAGATATCAATCATCACCTAGAGAATCACACTATATAACTGTTAAAAGAATCATGAGATATCTAAAAGGAACTATTAACATGGGATTATGGTATCCTCGGGATGCCTCACTATCCTTGGTGGGTTATTCCGATTCCGATTTCGCCGGATGTAAGTTGGATCGGAAAAGCACTAGTGGTACTTGCCACCTATTGGGCAGTTCATTAGTAGCATGGCACAGCAAGAAGCAAGCCTGTGTTGCTTTGTCCACCGCTGAAGCGGAATACATTGCCGCTGGTGTGTGTTGCGCTCAAATCCTTTGGATGAAGCAGCAACTTAAGGACTTTGGTCTTAAACTTGAAAAGATCCCAATAAAATGCGATAATACAAGTGCCATTAACCTATCCAAGAATCCCGTTTTGCATTCTAGAACAAAGCATATAGAAATTAGACATCATTTTTTGCGTGACCATGTACAAAAAGGTGACTGTGTTCTTGAATTTGTGGAAACATCTAAACAGTTAGCAGATATTTTCACCAAGCCCCTTCCCAGGGATACCTTCTATGTTCTAAGGAGAGAACTAGGAATTCTTGATGAACAATATCTTGTTTAAAAATTGTTTAGCTGTTTGCATAAATTGTCTTGCTTCTCTATGCCTATGTGTTTCATGTTTGAATGATATATGTTAAAAATGCAAAAATATATCTCTTGATTAACTTCTTAATGTGATTATATATGTCTCGATAAATCTGTAATAATGCATACGTGTGTCCTAAAAAGTCGAAACCACTCTGCTGCCTAAAAACGAAATTTTCTCTGATTTAATCGATTATGCCAATAGTTAATCGATTACCTGGGCTTCATTTCTGGAAAATTCAAATTTTCTAAAACTTAATCGATTAAACAGCCCGTTAATCGATTACCTGGGCAATTTTTTTTGAAAATTCAAATTTTACACTGTTTTAATCGATTAAACCATCCCGTTAATCGATTAAAACCAGTACGTTAAAGGCAAACAGTGTCTCGGTCTTGCACTTTTTCTGACCTTTTCGCAACCTCTTTGCGCCTTGATTTTCTGAAACAGCAACAATACTAATCCAGGTGCAATAGGATTAAGTAAACCTCATCCTAAACCTCTCAAACCTTCCGAAATCATTCTATTTCATCCAAAAATCCACTCAATTCCGAATCATCCAATCCAAACCCTAGGTTAGGCTTTGCCCCTCTGTTCATCAATCTCAGTTTCGAGTTCATCATCTTCAATGGAGCAGAGTCGTCCAAAGCGGGTCAAGACTACAGCAACGCGCATTCGAAGAAGGGAAACCGGCTCACCCTCCACTCGGGACCGCGGTGACCCCTATTATTCCCTCATTTTGCAAGAGACCCGGTTGGCAAAATTTCAAGGCCGCAAGCCTACATACATCAGGTATGCCGACTTAACCTGGTTAGCGGAACAAAACTTTAGTTTTCCGCATGACATGGAGGCTCAAGGAGCCGTTCAGTTTTTGGAATTGAAGGGACGCGTATACCCTGCTCTAGTTAGGGAATTTTACGCTAATTTTAGATACAAGGATGGCAAATATTGGTCCATGATTTCCGGTAATCTGTTTGAGATGAGTGAGGATTTATTTCTGAATGTTGGAGGTTTATCGTCGTCTGGTTTTGGAATAGGGGACTGTTCTTGGGTCAAGGACAATTTTGATCCCGTTGATGTGTATAAGTCATTCCTTCGGGGCCCTCATCTGTATATTCAGGGTCAACTGACCAAGGCAGGGTCACTTTCTGTTGAGAACAGGTTATTGCATTATGTTATTGCTTACATATTAGTGCAGCGGAACACTAATCATGCACAGCCTACTGTGAATGATTTGCGTTTCATGTACGCTGTAAAGAATAACGTGATGATCAATTGGCCTGAGGAGATTCTGAAAATCATGAACAGCGTTTCATTGTCTCAGTCCAAGCTGCTCCCGTATAGCATTTTCATATCCCGCATTGTTGATTATTTGCGCATTGACATTTCTGATACCATCATTACTGAGTACACTGATAAAGATCACTTGGTGGGTGAGAGTCTCATTCATAAGATGGGAATTTACAAGTATGGTACTACATGGCAGTATCAGGAGGACTATACCACCTTTGATCTGGACTTGTCGGATAATGAGCATCAGGAGGATTTGGGTAATCAGAATGCAACTAATCAGGGGGAGTCGTCTGGAACAGCACCTCAGAGCTCTGTGTTTGGTTTAGCTCAGATGGAAGCCATGGAACAACGACTTAACAACCGCATGGATCTGCACTTCCAAGGGCTGAAGGACTCTTATTTTGCAGGTATGGAGCAATACGAGGAACGTCAGAATGCCTACACCGATAACAAAATTCAGGAGCTGAGGACTATGATTCAGTCTACCGCTGAGGCTCAGAATGCCATGTTCTGCTCAGAATTTCAGAAGCTGTCTATGCTTATCCAGGGAAATCAGAACACTGCTGTGCCTGATGATCAGCCTGTCTATCCTCCGCCTCAACCTTAGTTTAGCTGACCTTAGACCTAGGTTATCCTATCCTTAGGTTTATTTTTATCTTGTGGCACCTTCTGGATTTAGTTATCGTTGTTGCTTTCAGAACTGATTCGTATTTTGCTATTTGTCTTTTATTTGACTTTATGGCCTGTACTATTTCATGACTTTCTTTACTCTTTATGCTATGCAAATGTTTGTGTTTTTGCTATAATTATGTCAAAATAGCTTATTTGCCTTAGTGAATGGATCTTGATCATTTGAGATTTAATAATGCTTACAATGCTTAATATTTGATTAAATCTTGCATGCCATTCTCACTTCTTATTAGCTATTTTTTGTCCAATAAAGCGCATTTGTTCAATTTACCCATAAATGAAACAGGTTAATTTGTTAAAACCCAAATTAATTCATTAACATTGTTTTATGATTAACTAATATCTCTTCCTAGCTTTTTTGACCTGGGTTATCTTTTTGATAATGTCAAAAGGGGGAGAAAGGTTGTTTTGTTGCTTCTCAATTGTGCAGGTTGATCGTTATAACAGCTTCCGATAAATGTGCGCATTCCATCAACCTTGCCAACACAATCTTCAAGCTTATTCATCAAGCAATTGTTACTTTAAAATTGATGAACTTGATGTAGAGTTTGTCATCATCAAAAAGGGGGAGATTGATAAAGGGAAAACAGATAATCAAAAGGAAGTTAGGTGCCGAAAGAGCTAAAAATGTCTTAGAACTAATACATACATATATATGTGGTCCTTTCCCTACGGCTTCCTGGAATGGACAACATTATTTTATTACGTTCATAGACGATTACTCTAGGTATGGCTACCTATATCTTATACACGAGAAGTCCCAATCCTTGGATGTTTTCAAGTCTTTCAAGGCTGAAGTTGAACTTCAACTTGGAAAGAAAATTAAGGC
>NC_032013.1:17390245-17453506 GCF_001865875.1 Lupinus angustifolius | reverse complement strand
CTCATAGAGTGTGGAATTGTTCCGCAATACACTATGCTAGGCAAACCTAGCATGAATGGTGTTGCTAAGCAACGAAACCGAACTCTTAAGGATATGATGCGAAGTATGATTAGTCATTCTTCCTTACCAGAGTCTCTTTGGAGGGAAGCTTTAAAGGTCGTAGTTTACATCCTTAATAGGCTGCCAAGTAAAGCAGTTAACAAAACCCCATATAAGCTTTGAACTAATAAAAGACCAAGCTTGAAACACTTGCACATTTGGGGTTGTCCAGCTGAGGCGCGGCCTTATAGACTGCATGAAATAAAATTGGACTCTAGAACTGTTAGCTATTATTTTGTTGGCTATGCTGAACACTCTCAAAGCTATAAATTTTTATGATCCCACTTCAAGACTCTTTTTTGAGACGGGAAATGCAAGATTTCTTGAGGAAGTTGATTTTGAGAAAGAAGAGAACATAATGAATGTTGTCTTTGAGGAAGGACCTGTCACTGATAGTGAACAAATTCTTGTGCCTATTACCATTCAAGGAATAAATTCGGTAATAGAAGATAATGTTCAGAATATTATCCCTGACAACATTTCAGAACAAGACAACGATGAGGTTCTCCCTCAAGTACCTATAGAACAAATTCAACAACCTTAAGAAGTAGAAGGGTCATTAATGAGATCCACTAGAGAGGAGAAGTGCAATTCCTGATGATTATATTGTATTTCTTCAAGAACATGAGGATGGCATTGGGTTAACAGAAGATGATCCATTGAATTTTTGTCAAGCCATGAAAAGTTCTAACTCTCAAAAGTGGATCGATGCCATGAAGGATGAGATGAATTCTAGGCATGATAATGATGTTTGGGATCTTGTCGAATTACCTGAAAGTGCGAAACCTATTGGTTGCAAATGGATATTTAAAACCAAGAGAGATTATTGACAAATATAAAGCTCGTCTAGTAGATAAAGGCTTCACTCAGAAAGAAGGCATTAATTATAAAGAAACATTCTCTCCAATATCTTCGAAAGATTCTTTTAGAATAATATTGGCATTAGTGGCTCATTTTGATTTAGAGCTACATCAGATGAGATGGATGTTAAGACTGTGTTTCTTAATGATGACATTAAGGAAATGATCTATATGGTGCAACCAGAAAACTTTGTGTCAGTGGCTCAAAGTCTATGGTATGCAAATTAAAGAAATCCATCTATGGGCTTAAACAAGCTTCTCGTCAATGGAATCACAAATTTCATCAAGTTATTACCTTGTATGGTTTTGAGGCAAATAAAGTTGAAGATCATGTATACCATAAGTTTAGTGGGATTAAATTTATCTTCCTGGTATTATATGTCGATGATATACTACTTGCTAGTAGTGATATGAGACTATTGCATGAGATCAAGAGATTTCTAACGAAGAATTTTGAAATGAAAGATCTTGGGGAAACTTATTTTGTATTAGGTATTCGGATACTGAGAGATCGCTCTCAAGGTATCCTAAGGTTATCATAAGAAAGCTATATATATAAAGTCCTAGATAGATTTGGTATGAAAGACAGTAAACCAGGGGATACCCCTATATCTAAGGGAGACAAGTTTAGTCTCGAAAAGTGCCCCAATAATGACCTTGAAAGATATGAGATGCAAAAGATTCCTTATGCATCTACAGTAGGAAGTCTAATGTATGCTCAAGTTTGCATACATCTCGACATAGCATTTGTTGTGGGAGTTTTGGGTAGATATTTGAGTAATCCTGGAATGCATCATTGGAAGACAGTCAAACGTGTTATGTGTTACTTGAAGAGAACAAAGGAGTACATGCTCACTTATCGGAGGTCTGAGAATTTAGATATCATTGGGTACTCTGACTCCGATTTTGCTGGATGTCTAGACAGTAGATACTCCACCTCTGGATATGTGTTTGTATTGGCTGGAGGTGCTATATCTTGGAAGTCTGCGAAACAAACGCTTATAGCTCCTTTAACCATGGCTACGGAGTTCATGACTTGTTTTGAAACATCAGACGATGGCATATGGTTGCGGAATTTTGTCACTAGCTTAGGTGTGATCGATAGTATTGAAAGACCATTGAGGATTTATTATGACAACAAGACGGTTCTTTACTCCAACAACAATAGGTGTTCTACAAAGTCAAAATTCAAAATGGACAAGTTTCCATAGAACATATAGGAACAAATTTTATGCTAGCTGATCCACTGACTAAGGGTTTGGTACCTAAAGTCTTTCATGAGCATGTTGCTCATATGGGTGTTGTTCCTTAGGGTACCTTAGTTCAATGAGAGTCTATATGTTTTATGTTTTGTTTTGGATATTATATACAGTTTTTATGCATAATAAAGTTGATGGTTTATTGTTTCATTTTGAAATTGTGCATTGTAACAATTGTGTTGCAATTAAAGAGATCTCACTAAAGAATAAAGAAGGACCAGTTGGAAATAGACATGTTTGAGATCGCATTGCAAGAAATTTTCATGTCACTCATCCATATTTGATATATGTCATTGAGTATATTAATATGGTGATCATCGTGGTCGAGTCACAATTAAATGTGATGAAAGTTGCGGTGGTTCCGTAGTTGATATATGAGATGGACCAAATTGTATTAAGGAGAAGTCTAAATGTAAATAGCATACAGATGTGCGCCTAAAGAACCTGTGATATAATTGTTTCAGGAAGATATAAAGCCCAAATGGGAGATTGTTAGAAATTTATAATTTCTAATTAAGGTGGGCATCATATATTTGATACAATGATATCAACTGTTTATTTCTGGGGTTACATTATAAATGATCTAATTACTAGCTCCCCTTAGATTTCTAAAAGCTGATAACGGATATGAGCTTAATGGGTGGATACCCATCAGGTTAACGCAAAGGGGATAATGGGAACCCTATAAGTTAACGCATAAGGAAGGTTATGGTCCCCAACACACCAAATCAAATTCAGTTTTCTCCTCTCCCCATCAGAGCGAAAACAAAAGTCCCATGAGGAATCATGGATTTAGTTGAGGAAGACCATCATAACACAAAACCTCTTTCAGAAACGTAGATCAAAGAAGCACATCCAGAAACATGGATTCACGTATGACACTGCACCCTTTGTTTCATATGTGTGTGTGAGAATCATGAGATTCAAGATCCTAGGATTGGTATTTGACAAATCATAATTCCCAACATAAATGTCAATTGACTTCAACTTTATAATTCAATTTGATATCATGACAATATAATAGATCAGAATCTCGATCCTAACATGATTGAAATTTCTCAATCACTTGATCTTGTTGTTGTTGTTGTTGATCTTGTTATTGATCTTGTTGTTGTTATTGTTGTTGATCTTGTTATTGATCTTGTTGATCTTATTGTTAATCTTGTTGTTCTTGTAGATCTTGTTGTTGTTGTTGTTTGATCTTGTTGATCTTGTTGATCTTATTGTTGTTTTTGTTGTTGAAGCATGAGCGATTATGTTGCCTCAATGTATAATTGTATTGCTGACTCAGCAATCTGTTTCCATCGAAATCAGGCACAGAAAACAAGCTTCCCATCCTGGCTTCTGATTAGTCTTTGCAAAATAACCATGCTCAACATCCATTCCCAACATTTCACATGAGGAAAACCATTCAATAAGAGTCTTTATCTCCTTTCCACTTACAATGAAAACACAATTCTTGGTATCCCTTCAACTTCTTCAAATACGCAACTTCTTTCCACTTTCACATGTTGAATTGTTGACAATGATTCATTGTTGAATCATACAAGAGAAAGATAATAATGCTCCTAGAACCTAAGAAAGATAAGAAAGAAAAGTTTATAGATGAAAGAAAGAGAAAGATAATAATTATTGTAAAATGAGCAACGGTAACCAAAGCCTAAAAGGCTCTAATACCATATTGCGAAAATGTTGCGAAAACGTAAAATGAATATTGTGAGTTTTTCTCATTGATTTATCAAGGCATGAAAAACCTTATTTATATTGTAAACTAACTATCTAACTTACTAGCTAAAAAACTAATAAACACATGTTGTAACACAATTCAACATGTATTAAATGTGTAAAACGTGGTAGTTTTCTTCTCCAATAACTACCATCTTAATGACCGACGCAAAAGAAGTAGGACTTTCAAGTCAAATATGAGGAAAAATTTCCCTATATGACTCAGAACTTCTTCAATTCCATTGCAAATTGTTTCATCTGGATAGAAACCGAAGACATCTTGATCATGTGTTGGTGCATCTCCAAATCCAAAACAAGGAATCAAGTTATCCTCATAAAATGCAGCAACCAAGCACTTCAAACAAGCACCCATTTTCAACATGACAAATTATTTACTACGGTGACACAATAAGAATCCTTCAAAAGTCATAGTGTAGCATGTGAGCCAATATAGTATACACCTCTTGTTACGAAAACATGAGTGACCCTAGCTTCTTGGACGAAAAATGGACTCACGGAATACAAAGATGTATATCTTTTGATCGTGATGATGCATAATGTTTCAATACTACAACAAGAAAAAAAAAATTCTCCAACAATGGTAAAGAAAGGTAGTAACCAAGATTCAAAATTGGTGCTCCTCTTACTGGTTTATATTGTTAATCCCAACAATCATTAATGCTAAGATCATTCCAACTGGTCCTCCAAAAAATGATGCTATAGTGGGATCAACTTGACTCAACTACATAGGTAGATGCATTTTCGAATAAAATCAGCATAATTACATTTGCTGAATGGGGAGATGGAAGACTGAGAACCAGAAGTTTGAGGAAGATGATGAATATATTTGCGGAAGCATAATTACATTGTTCTGATACCATTTTAAAATGGTATGATTCATACATAATCTTCTTGATGAAACAAGAAGTATGAGAGAATGCATGTATAAGAAAGAAAAAAAGCTTAAAAATGAAGAAAAAAAGAAAATGAGAATCAAAGCTTTCACTCTATTGTGCAATGACTCATATCTCTAGATAACAACAATACAAGTTATGAGCTTGTGCTGATGTAAAGAGGTTGGAGTAGAGGACTATACATTTATGTTATGTAAACCTTATGTAATACGGAGAAGAATAGTCAAACAAAAATCTTTATTCTCTAATAATACATAGTGGTAGCCTCTCAGCTCTCTTGGGAATGTAGTCACAATTGGCCGAACCTCGTTACCAAATCTCTTTTTGTGTTATTCTCTTTTCTCTATAATCTTTTACTATTTGATTGCTCGCTTGTTCTCAACACACTCAATAGAACTACATTTTTCATTAATGAATTGATTGAATCACGAAGGTGTAAGAATGACCTTTTATACTAAAAGAGAATAAAACACAAAACATAAAAAACTATTAACCAGATAATCGATTAAACATGTTGATAATTGATTATTATACACAAAGTTCACTTTAAGAAACTGAAATAACTTCCAGTTAATCGATTAACTCTTTCACAATTAATCAATTAACTACAATGTTAATTAATTAACTATTACATAATCTCATCTATTCTAACACAAACACCTTCTTAATATTTTATTTAATATGAAACACCATAAAAATGAGAAACTTGAAATAAATAGATCTCTAGTATGAATTAAATAAGCATGAGCAAATATAAATAACAAAAGGTGGGAGAATAAAAAAGTTTCAGAAGAATGAAGTGAAAGCCAAGAGAAGGGTTCCTAGAAAATTGAGGAGAATAAGAGTTGAGAGGTCAGCCACGAAGAAAAAAGATGGGCTTTTTGAGAATTGTTTTTTCAAAATAATAAAAAATTACATCATTTATAAAATGTTTAGTTTCCCTATAAATGTTAATTGTTTAAAAATTTGTTCATACAATATTTAATTTTATTCATCTACTTTTTTATTTTGACTTTTATCTTTGATGTTAAGTTTGGATGAAAAAAAATTGTATAGCCTAACAAATGTCACATCAGCTTCACCACATCAACAATATGTCGGTGTAGGGACTAAAATTAAAAAAATCTAGAGTAATTGAAATTAAAGAAAACTAATTTACAAGGACTTAAACCAAAATTATATTTTTATTAACAAAAAAGTTTGGCTAATTATCTCATTTATCTATCTTCTTCTTAAAGGAATCATCAACTTCTATTGTGCCATCTTCATAACTTATTCTTCTTCTTTAAGCTAGAAACGACTTTGCCATCTTCTATTGTGCTCATACCACCTCACGGGCAATTGCATCTCCATCGCTATTGGACTTTGGATGTTAACCACCACTGAAATATGCTATCACTACATTAGAGTTATTATTCAACAACACTCATTTTTGGAATACAAGAACACTTTTGAATACTATCTATGTGAGTGTAATAGAATATCAGGTATGATTCAACAATGCAGATTGAACATTGTTGTATCTGATACATACACAATGCTTCCTCTATTTAGAATTTGTATATATATGATACATATAATATTGCTGACTACATGGATCATTGGTGTATGTTATACTTATAACAATGTCCCTCTATAGAGCATTGTTATATGTGATACATACAACAATGCTCTTTGTAAGAAGTGTTATTGTATATATCACATATTACAACGCTATCTAGAAGAAACGTTGTTATATGTATCACATATAAACAACGTTCGCAAGATCTCTCCTAGCGAGCATGGTTGATTGTTATATATATATATATATATCATACGAATATATATATATTCCCAACAACAAATATCCAAAAGTTGGTATTAACATCAATATAATATAAATTACAATCAAAGAATATCACGTCAATTATGTTTTGGCAGAGATAGTAAGATAAAGTTACAAAGACATCCAGCAGTATAAATTATAAACAAATACTATTAGTACAATGCAAATTATAAACAAACAAAATTTAGATATAATTATACAAAGACATTCATGAACGCATTTTCGATCTACTTTTTCCTTTTCTTTGATTATTTGAGACTTGTATTATCCTTGTTTTTATTATCATTTAGGAGGTAGATCTGGTCATGCGACGCCCTTCTTGACTTTCGGATCAATGGTCGTTTGGGACGAGATCTTCCATATGGGTCGTCAGATCGACGTGACCGTTGGAGGTCTCAGCCTATAAGTAGCACGTCCTTGACTTTTCTTCTCTCCCTCATAATATATTTGAAGGATTTTCAACCACCTTCTCCCTCTTTCTTTTCGTTATACTATAGTTGGCACAAACAACCAAATTATGAGATTTTTTAGAAGTGACACTATTAGTGAAATTGTGAGAAACTAAAATTGACACCAGTAACCATTCTATGGATATTTTGAAAAATGATATTAATAGCCATATTATGAGTGTATCCAAAAAATTAATGAAAATACTCCCTCATGATAAAAGATAAATAAAGTGAAGAATAAAGTAACAAGATTTGAAATAAAGGGAAGAATCCTCTCAAACAATCAAAGATATCAAATATCAAGCAGCATGTTTTATATACATATTTGACCATGGAAAAAAATTAGCAAGAGCCTTGAAACTCACTACTCGAGGCGATAGATAGTATTCCACTAAATCTCCCTTAGCCTAGCTTAGTTATGTATGAATATCTTTGGCATAATTACCAAGTCTATATGAATAAGTACTTCTCTCCATATCTTTATCTTAAGCAACTAAAGCAATCTTAGATGCTCAAACCGTTAAAATCAAGTCGTACTACTTTTCAAAAACTAATTGGGAGTGAATCTAACTATGATCTGATCTCATAAATATATTCAAGTAACTCATTTGAATACATGAAAGTTCAGTCACGCATGATAAAAACCTCTCCGGAATGACTTCAAGATAATGACTTGAGTTATAAGTCACGACCACACATATAAAGAACAAGGTAAAAGTGATTTTTAACAAATTCAAAGATCATAACAACATTAATCAATTCTAGGGTCATCTTAGCATGGCTTGCAATCCCAACAACTTGTCTAACTTCCCGCTACAATCGAGACTCTCGAACGAGCTCCACAAACCCCTGGATTAACCAAGCCATAACCTGAAACAATCATATACAAAATATATACAACTTATATCAATAATTTACATTAAAGTGGTGAGATTATAGGGTTACATTGGTCTTTACCGAGGTCTCTACAATGTATTGGCTTCTCAATGACCAGTTAATGCTAGGGAAAACTCCAAAAATATTATATTTTCCTGGACAACCCTTAGCTACATAGAATCAGAACAATTTATGTTTTACAGAACATACATGCACCAACAATCCTAATCTAAATTATACAAACTATTAACACTAAAACCACAAAATAGAACACATTAGGAGTGTAATGACACATGTCTGAATTCAAGGACCCTAAACCCTTGAGGAAAAAATTGAAACTAATAAAACAGTCTAATCAACATGAATTTCGAAATTAAGGCTTACCACAACAAATTTCACACTATAGAGGTGTTCTTGAGCTCAATTAACCTAAACCAACACCATCTAATGGCAACCTAAGAACATGGAGTTTAAATCATAATTTCAATAATGATAAAGTGAGAATTACACCAAATTAATGCCATAACTGAATTATTTGTACCATAATTGTGTGGAATGACTACCTGCACGCAGGAAGAAAAAAACGGAAAGAAATGAAGCTCTTCCGAGGGAGGGAGCACATTTTCTGTCCCAAAAATAATGTCACTCTATGTACCACTTTCTCTAATTGGGCGTAATATTAGAGCATACCAATATTAATTGAAGAAAAGGAATAGAAGTCGTATTGCATAAGAAGAAAATAGTATAGCTTTTGTATTCTTTCCTTTTTAGGAAATCTGTTTTTAATTGTTTTCTAATTGCCATTTAGTTATTTCTGTTATTGGCAAGTTAGTTGTAATCATTGCATATATGAGTTCCCAGCTCATAATTCATCAATCAATAAAAATACAAACAATGATGAGTGTAAATCCAATATGGTATCAGAGCATTATGCTATAAATACCGCTGCAAAAATCTGATAACTGCCAATAACTACTTTCTTCATCCTCTTCTGTTTCTCATCTCTCCAACTCTTTATCTTCTTCTTCGTTCTTCATCCACTTCACAAAATTCACATATTCAATGGCAGATTACAAATTAGAAACACAAGATCATGATCCACATGTCACAGCTTACAACAACGAAATTCAATCACAAAACCCTAGGAGTCCATATTACTTACATCCATGAGAGAATCCTGGAGCAATTCTGGTCTCAACACCACTAGATGGATCAAATTATCAATCATGGCTTAGAAGCATGAGACATGCCTTGGCTTCGAAAAACAAGTATAAATTCATTAATGGTTCAATTCCAATACCTAATCCCGTAGATCAAGATTTTGATGTTTGGGAGAGATGCAACAATATGATTGTTTCATGGATTACAAGGTGCTTATCAACACAAATAGCACAAAGCATAGTTTACATTGATAATGCTCAAGATTTTTGGGATGATTTGAAAGAAAGGTTTTTGAAAGGCGGTCATTTTCGAATATCAGATATGTTGCAAGAATTTCATTCCATCAAACAAGGAGAAAGAAACATCTCAAGCTACTTCACTGATTTGAAAACCATTTGGGAAGATTTGGAATCATTAAGGCAACCAGGATTTGGGAAGATTTGGTCTCAATATGATTGTTTCATGGATTTGCCATCATGTACTTGTGTTGTCAAATGCAGATGTAGTGCAATGAAGATAGTGTAGAGTTATAGAGATTCAGAATACGTTGAATGCTTCTTGAAGGGATTGAATGATGATTTCAGTGCAACCAGGGCTTAGATTTTATTGATGGAGTCTTTACCTGCAATTAACAAGGCTTTCCAATTGTTATTGCAGCAAGAAACACAAATTGGTGAAACAAGCACCAAGATTCTGTTCAATTCAAGTGAATCAAGAATTCCACAGAACAATAATTAATCTCAGCAATGAAGAGGTGGTATGAGTAGAGGAAATGCATCTGGAAGGAATAACAACTATCAAGGCAGAGGTAGAAGCGTTGGTAGAGGTTCAGGATCAGGAATAACTAACAATACTAAGATGTGCACTTTTTGTGGTAAAGAGAGGCATACAACATATGTGTGTTATTATAAGCATGGTTTTCCTCCTGGCTTTGGATATATAATACAGCAAATACTAATGTTGTGTCAACAGGAAATCAAATTGATGATACTCACACAGAAAACTCAGCTAGGCCTACTCTCAATTTTAGCTCTACTCAATATGTGGAACTTGTTGCCTTGATGAATAACAATGCACAATTGCCATTGACTCATAAAGTGAATCAACTCAGCATCATGCCAATTGATGAGACTGATGCTCATAAGGACTCTATACATAATTCAGGTAATAATTATCCATGGATTCTTGACACTGGTGCCACTGACCATGTATGCCCACATTTATCTAGTTTTGTTACCTATCATTCAATCAATCCAGTCATTATTAAACTTCCTAATAGGTCAGTTGTTAAAGCAAATCATTCAGGAATGGTCATGTTTTCTGAGTCCTTAATCTTACACAATGTTTTGTATGTCCCTGAATTCAAATTCAATCTCATTTCAATTCATAAACTAGCTAATGCTCTGAATTGTAGAGTAATTTTTGACAAGTCTCAATGCATGATCCAAGATATAAGTACCTTGAAGATGATTGGACATGCTAAAGTGCAGAGTAATCTATACATTATGTCTGCACCTTCAAGATCACTGTCACAAGCTAATTGTTTTGTTAATTCACTGTCTAGTGTAGCTATTTTTGATTTGTGGCATTTTAGATTAGGTCACCCTTCAATTTCTGTATTGCAAAGCATTTGTAAAGACTTTGCTTATGTACATTTTGATTCCCACAAAACTTGTGACCTTTGCCACATAGCTAAACAAACAAAGTTGCCCTTTCCTAATAAAATGCATAGATGTTCTGCACCATTTGATCTTATTCATATGGATATATGGGGTCCTTTGTCAGTCCCTTCTTTCCATGGTTATAAATATTTCCTAACTGTGGTTGATGATTGTAGTAGGCATACTTGGTTGTACCTAATGAAAGCTAAATATGAAGCAATGGCATTAATGCAGAATTTTGTCACACTCATACATACTCAGTTCCACAAAACTATGAAGTCAATACGCACTGATAATGGGATTGAATTTAATGTGCCATCTTATTTTGATAAACTTGGCATCATTCACCAAACATCTTGCATAGAAACTCCACAACAAAATTCTGTGGTTGAAAGGAAGCATATGCATTTGCTTAATGTAACTAGAGCTCTATTGATTCAAGCCAAATTGCCAAAGATGTTTTGGTCATATGCTGTGCAACATGCTACTTATATCATATACAGACTGCTCAGTCCTACACTACAAAACAAATCACCATATGAGCTTTTGTACAAGAAACAACCAGATCTCAATGAGCTTAGAGTCTTTGGTTGTTTGTGTTTTGCAACAACAATCATAAATCAACGCACTAAGTTGGATGCTAGAGGAAGAAAGTGCTTATTTTTGGGATTCAAGACTGGTGTCAAAGGCTACTTATTATTTGACTTGCATAGTAGAGAGATTTTCTTGTCTAGACATGTGCAATTTTATGAAGATAAATTCCCTTACATAAACACATATGTTCCTACTATTCCCAATCCTTTCAGCCATGACCCAAACATTTTTGACCCACTTCTTTATGACCTTACACCATACACATCTACAAACCATACACAAACTCAAACACATCTACCTACTTCACATCCATATACTCCAACACATATCCAATCCCCAAACACACAAACAGATACACCACATACCTATCCGCCAAATAAACCTACACAAATTGGCCAAATTCCTACCACCAGAAAATCAACCAGAATACGACACTCACCAAACTACTTACATGACTTCCACTGCAATCTTCTCAACACCACCATTCCATCAAAACCAAACTCCAACATTGTCCATCCTCTTTCCTCTGTTTTGTCTTATTCCTCTATTTCTTCTTCTCATCTAATTCATGTTCTCTCAGTAGCAACAAATATGGAACCTAAATATTATCATCATGCAGTCAAATCTTCACATTAGGTTACAACCATGGAAAATGAGCTTAAGGCTCTAGAACTTAACAACACTTAGAGCATTGTTGATTTATCAAGTGACAAAATTCCAATTGGCTCAAAATGGGTTTATATAATCAAGTACAAGTCAGATGGTAGCATTGAGAGGTATAAGGTGAGATTGGTAGCTAAAGGCTACAATCAAACAGAAGGGGTTGATTTCTTTGATACTTTTGCCCTAGTGGTAAAGCTCACAACTGTCAGATTGATCTTGGAACTTGTAGCTTTTGAAAATTGGTTATTACATCAACTAGATGTGAATAACGCTTTTCTGCGTGGAGATCTAACTGAAGAAGTATATATGCATATTCCTCAAGGCGTGGTATGTTCCAAACCCAATCAGGTGTGCAAACTTCATAAATCCCTCTATGGTTTAAAACAAGCTAGTAGACAATGGTACAACAAACTTTCTAGTACTCTTTTGCACATAGGTTACTAAAGCAACATCAAACAGTTTCACTGCCTTGCTTATATATGTGGATGATTTAATCCTGGCTGGAAATAGAATTTCAGAAATCAACTCAGTAAAGCATCAACTTCATACTCTATTCAAAATCAAAGACTTGGGTCCTTTGAAATATTTTCTTGGACTGGAAATTGCTAGATCTAGCACTGGAATCGTTTTGAGCCAACGAAGATATGCTTTGGATATCTTGGCTGACACTGGTTTCTTAGCTTCAAAACCTGCTACAACTCCTATTGCAAAAGGCACAACTCTTTCTCTTGATAATTCTGGTACTTACTCAGATCCAGTCTCTTATAGGAGATTGGTTGGGAGATTACTATATCTCACAAACTCTAGACCAGATCTAAGCTTTGGAGTTCAACAACTTAGCCAATTCATGAGTAATCCTACTAATGCACACTACCAGGCTCTCACACGGATTCTGAGATACATCAAGAGCACTCCTGGTCAGGGGCTCTTCTATCCATCACACTCATCTTTACAACTCAAGGCCTTTAGTGATTCTGACTAGGCATCTTGTGTTGATTCAAGGCGATCCATATCTGGATATTGTGTTTTTCTTGGGCACTCTCTTATCTCCTAGAGATGCAAGAAACAAACTACAGTCGCAAGATCCTCGTGTGAAGCTGAATACAGAGCCCTCACCGCAACAACTTGTGAAATTCAATGGCTCTCATTCTTGTTGGAAAGTTTCCCTGTTTCATTTATCAAGCCTACATTGCTTTATTGCGACAATGATTCAGCACGATACATTGCTGCTAATTCCATGTTCCATGAAAGAACGAAGCATATCGAAATAGATTGCCACATTGTTAGAGAAAAGATTCAAGCTCATTTATTCCATTTACTTCAAATACCAACAAAGGAGCAACCAGCTGATTTGTTCACTAAAGCATTGGATGTTTCTTTATTTTCTTATCTTCTTGCCAAGCTGGGAGTGATTAACATTCACTCTCCAGCTTGCAAGGGGGGTATTAGAGCATACCAACATTAATTGAAGAAAAGGAATATAAGTCGTATTGTATAAGAAGAAAATAGTATAGCTTTTGTATTCTTTCCTTTTTAGGAAATCTGTTTCTAACTGTTTTCTAACTGCCATTTAGTTATTTCTGTTTTTGGCAAGTTAGTTGTAATAATTGTATATATGAGTTCTCAGATCATAATTCATCAATCAATAAAAATACAAACAATGATGAGTGCAAATCCAATACAGAAAAATACTTTATTATTAAGTGTGTCACTCTATATCCAACCAATTAGATAAAATACTACATGAAGTGATACACTCTTTTGGTTCAGCTTATGTTGACTCTCCTAGGGAATGCACGACCTTATGAGAGATAAGGAGAAAAAACATGAATTATATAAACAAATCATTGAACAAACAAGGTGTTCGTAGTGGATCTCCAGGAAAACTAAAAATTCAAGATTTTGATTCATCAGAATGATCATTATTAAGAATATACTTGAAAATGATTAATTCCTTATTTATAGAATAAGAATATACCTTAATTATACAAAAAAATAATCCTTGACTGATTGCACGACTTTCACTCCCTCAATGCTTTTATATATTTAACCGAGTTGAGGGGCTGATTTTTTTGGGACTGGTTGCTCAGGGTTTATGGCCCAAAATGAAATTAGGAAGGACATTTACATTAAGTGGGTGATTTGGCACCTACATGCATGATGGTCGATTAGTTTCAGCACTAATGCATGTATTGAATATTGGCTAAAAGAAAAAGATAATGAAAAGACTTTTTTGAGCCAAGTAAAAAGGAAGTGGCTAGAGATCAACTTGAAGAAAGAGAGAATTTTTAGCCAAGTAAAAGAAGTGGCTATGGTGAAACCAACATTAATGCTCTTTTCCTTTGGCCACATAATCTTCAAGAACTTTGACTATAAATAGAAGTGCTCCCAAGTCATTGTAAGATACACCAAATACTTAGCTTAGTGCATATTCTCTCTTCGTGTTCTCTTATTCTAATATTGTGAGGAATATTTGAGTGTTTTAAGAAATACTTGAGTGAGAGTGAAATTAGGTGTACTTGGGTTTTAGGAAGTGAATGAAACACTTGTAATTCTTTTTATCTCAGTGAAATATTTTTGTTGCCCTTCAGCCGTGGACGTAGGCAAATTGCCAAACCACATTAAATTTTCGGTGTCATTTTCTTTATTATATTTTCTCCATGGTTCTTCCGCTTCAACAAACTGGTATCAGAGCTCGTAGAGCTCTTGCATGCTAAGCCGCACGATCTAAATGAAAATTCTTAGTATGCTCTATGTTCGCAGCATCGTCTGGTCTTATACACCATAAAAGAATTATTCTTGTTACTCGAAAAGTATAGTAGTGTGAAAGTGCATGTCTAGAAAAGTTTTGTCTTAAGAAAGACCTGATATTTAAGCGTGTCTGTTAAGACCCACCTATCTTTCCTAGGAAATTGCCTAGTGTATGTTCACGGACTACGACATTGTTCCAGTATACAATTATGATGGCGAGTGCTAAATTTGATTTGGAGAAATTTAATGGAGAAAATGATTTCAACCTCTGGTGATTAAAGATTAAAGCTTTGCTAGTTCATCAAGGCTTGGGCAAAGCCTTGGAAGGTAGAAACAAGCTACCATAGAGTCTGACTGAGGACGAGAGGGATGAAACCATGGAAAAAGCACATAGTGCAATTTTGTTGTGCTTGGGAAATGAAATTTTGTGAGAAGTGTTAGATAAAACTACAACTGCTTCATTATTGTTGAAGCTGGAAAGCCTGTACATGATGAAGTCACTCACCAACAGACTGTATTTGAAGAAAAGAATATATATTCTTCAAATGCATGAAGGAAAGCCCATAAAAGATCATCTGGATGAGTTTAAAAAAATTATTATTGACTTAAAGAATAACGATGTTAAAATTGAAGATGAAGACCAAGCAATTCTTCTAATATATTATCTTCCAAGTTCTTATGAGCACTTCATCGATACCATGATGTATGGTCGAGACGATCTGACCTTGGATGAAGTAAAGGCTACATTGCACTCAAAAGAACTGAAGAAAAGAGTATCAGATTCGCGATATGAAGGCTCGAATGAAAGTCTCTTTGCTAAAGGAAGAATATAGAGGCGAAATCAATTTGGTGAAAGAGGGAAATCTAGGTCCAAGTCTAAAGCGAAACCTAGAAAGTATAAATACTTACACTGTCACAAGGATGGGCATATAACAAAGAATTTCCCAGAGCTCAAAGGCAAGGAAAAGATTAATGAATATGGAGATGCAGCTGTAGCGAATGGCTATGATAGTGTAGATGCAGTAATAGTATCAGAATATGACACAAAAGATGAATGAATACTTGATTCTGGATGTTCATATCACATGTGTCCCAATAAAGATTGGTTTTCCACTTACCAACCCTTAGATAGGGGCAATGTCCTTCTGGGAAATAATGCTCCATGCAAGGTCATTAGCATCGGCACAATTAGATTCAAGATGTCTGAGGAATCGTAAGACGTTAATAGATGTAAGGTATATTCTAGAATTGAAGAAAAGTCTGATTTTCTTGGGAACACTAGATTCAAAAGGTTATAGCTACAAAGATGAAGGTGGAGCTATAAGAATATCTAAAGGCGTTATGGTCGTAATGAAAAGAAAGAAAGAGAATAGTCTCTATATGTTACAAGGAAACACAATCACGGGTGTTGCTGCTGTCTCCTCAACATATGTTTCTAATGTCACCAAACTATGGCATCTGAGAATGGGTCATGTTAGTGAAAGAGTTCTAGCCAATTTGGCCAAACAAGGACTACTATGCAGTCAACAAGTCAAGAAGGTAGACTTTTGTGAACATTGTGTTTTCAGAAAGCAGTGTCGGATAAAATTCAATATTGCAGTTCATCGAACAAGAGGCACATTGGATAATTTACATTCTGACTTGTGGGGTCTTTCCTAAGTACCTTCTCATGGTAGTAGTGAAGCATTTGTCAAGGAAGGTGTGAGTCTTCATTTTGAAACACAAAAGTGAAGCATTTGTCAAGTTCAAACAATGGAAAACCTTGATCGAAAAGCAAACCGGGAGAAAGACCAAGAGACTGAGAACTGACAATGGTCTAGAATTCTGCAGCGGAGAATTTAGAAATTTTTGCAAGTATCACTATATTGTCATACATTATATTGTGTGGCACACTCCACAACAAAATGGACTTGAAGAACGAATGAACAAAATCGTACTCGAAAGAACGAGATGTATGTTGTCAAATGCTGGATTGCCAAAAGAATTTTGGGCGGAAGCTGTCAATACAAATTGTTACTTGGTCAACAGATGCCCATCAGTGGCCATTGGTTTCAAAACTCTAGAAGAGATGTGGTCGAATATTCCAGCAAATTATGAAAATTTGAGGATATTTGGTTGTCATGCATATGCTCATAATAAAGAAGGAAAACTTGATGCAAAAGCAATGAAATGTATTTTTCTTGGATATCCTGATGGTGTGAAAGGATATAAGTTATGGTGGCCAGGGAAAAGAAAATGCATCACTAGCAGAGATGTTACTTTTAATGAAGCTAAAATGCTAAAGCCTCATAAATAGTCATCAAGTGAAAATGAAGATCCTAATATCTGGGAGAAGGTGGAGTTTGAGGTGGAGTTTGAGGTGGAGCTAATAAAAGAAAAAAATACTTGATCAAGAAGAAGAAGTCCATGATACATGTACTGATACTAATATCTCCCAATTACAATATTATCAGTTGGCTAGGGACAAACATATGAGACATATAAAACCTTCATAAAAGTATGGATATGTTGATCTGGTGTCATACGCTCTAAATGTTGCTGATGATATCAGCAATTGTGAACTATAGTCATATGAAGAAGCTATCAACAACAAAGAAGTTTCCAAATAGATTTTTGCTATGATAGAGGAAATTGAGTCTCTTCATAAGAATCATACTTGGGTTCTTGTTAAGCGATCGAAGGCTCAAAAGATTGTTAGATGCGAATGGGTCTTCAAGAAGAAGGAAGGAATCTCTGGTGTTGAAGATGCAAGATTCAAGGCGCGATTAGTGGCCAAAGGTTTTACACAAAGAAAAGATATTGATTTCAATGAAGTTTTGTCTCCTGTAGAAAAACATAGCTTTATCCGCAGCCTACTTGTCGTTGTAGCTCCATTTGATCTAGAACTTGAGCAACTAGATGTCAAAACGACATTCTTATATCGTGAGTTGGAGAAACAAATCTACATGAAACAACCTGAAGGATTTGAAGTTCAAGGGAAAAGGATCATGTTTACTTGCTGAAGAAATCTTTATATGGCTTAAAACAATCTTCTAGACAATGGTATCAGCAATTTGACACCTTCATGCTTGAAAATGGTTATTCCATAAGTGAACATGATAGTTGTGTCTACTACAAGAAACTTGCAAATAAGTCATTCATCTATTTGCTTTTATATATTGATGACATTTTGATCGCATGTAAGAACATGTCAGAAATAAGAAACTTGAAAGCTCAGTTGAGCTCAGAGTTTGAAATGAAGGACTTAGGAGCTGGAAATAAAATTCTATGAGTGGAGATTCAGAGGGATAGAAAAAAGGGGACACTCTTTCTGTCACAAAAGAAATACATTGAGAAAGTGTTGGAACGCTTTGACATGCAAAATGCTAAACCAGTCACTACTCCATTAGCGACTCATTTCAAACTTTCAATGACTTTGTGTCCACAAACTGAGAATGAAAAGGAAGAGATGTCAAGTGTACCTTATGCTAGTGCGGTTGGCAGTCTCATGTATGTTATGGTGTGCACTAGACCAAATATTGTACATGTAGTACGTGTGGTATGCAGATATATGGCAAATCCTGGTAAAGTTCACTAGAAGGTTGTGAAGTGGATTATGCGCTACCTGAAAGGTACCACAAATATAGGGCTTTTGTATGGTAAAGTCAAATATGTTGGAAACAAGATCACTGGATATGTTGACTCGAATTATGCTGGAGATCTAGATAAGCGAAGATCGCTCAACGGATATATCTTGACACTATGTGGTTGTACTATTAGTTGGAAAGCAACACTATAATCAATTGTTGCTTTGACTGCAACTGAAGCAGAGTACATTGCAGTAACATAAGATGTAAATGAAGCCATTTGGGAGAAAATTGTAATTGAAGAGTTGGGTATACAACTCGAAGAAACAACCATCTACTGTGATAGTCAAGCTACTATACATCTCACAAAGAATCCAATATATCATGGAAGAACTAAGTATATTGATGTTTAAATGCATTTTATCAGAGACATAGTGGAGAGAGAAGTTGTTAGAGTGGAGAAAATACCCACTGCAGATAATCCAGCGGACATGAAGAATCTCTAATGGGCATGAAGAAGATTAGCAAGAGAATGGCTATGATAGACTATTAGCCAAAGTGGAGATTTATTGAATATTGGCTACAAGAAAAAAATAATGAAAAGACTTTCTTGAGCCAAGCAAAAAGGAAGTGGCTAGAGATCCATCTTGAAGAAATGGAGAATTTTGTAACCAAGTAAAAGAAGTGGCTATGGTGAAACCAACATTAATGCTCTTTTCCTTTGGCCACATAATCTTCAAGAGCTTTGGCTATAAGTAGGGGTGCTCCAAGCCATTGTAAGATATACCAAATACTTAGTTTAGTGCATTTTCTCTCTTCTTGTTCTCTTGTTCTAATATTGTGAGGAATATTTGAGTATTTTGAGAAATACTTGAGTGAGAGTGAAATTGGGTGTATTTGGATTTTGGGAAGTGAATGAAACACTTGTAATTCTTTTTTATCATAGTGGAATATTCTTGTTGCTCTTCAGCCATGGACGTAGGCAAATTTTTGAACCACGTTAAATTCTCGGTGTCATTTTCTCTATAATATTTTCTTCATAGGCCTTCCGTTCCAACAACATGTATATAATGTGTGTATTAATTTCTTGCATGATAACACACCTTAGGAAATATTAGATATAAGGTATAGAATTAAATTTGACAATCCATATACTTGGATAACAAACTAAAAAAGATATTTATGGATAGTTGTAGGCAATTGTTAATCGAGAAATTGGTATAGAAATAACCAACAGTTTCACAAATAAGTATAGAGTAAGGGGTTATCGTATCCACAAGGATTTGCTAGATTATAATCTTTCAACTAACAATTATTATTCTAAGTTATCTTTCAAAATAGTTTTATGCTTGATACACTAAAATAGACAAACAAGATTATAATACTTTGATAAAAGATGTTGGAATTAAACTTTCTACTTGTTATCGATATATAATGATTCAGTAACACGAATTCACTTAGTAATAATTATTCCATACAAATGACCTTATGTATACTAAAAGCTAATGTCTTAGTCAAATTAGTAGCTTATGTAATAAAGTTCTATGTCTAATAACTTTACACATAAGATGAAGAACTATGACTCATAAAATCATACACATCTATGTCTATTAGTCTATGCATGTGATATTGAGTAAAATGCAACACCTCAATTATATTAACTGACAATGTATTGCTCTATGTTAATAGCTTATTAAAATAGCTCTATGTCTAGCAACTAAATTAACAAGATGAAGATATAAAAACGTTAGACATACCTCTATGTCTAGTAGTTTATGTTAACAAGTTTGAGAGTTATAAAGTTATTGAATTAACTCTACGTCTAGTAACTAATACAAAAAAATGCATCAGATAACATTTTTGATATAAATCTATGTCTTGCAAATATACGAAATATGAGTTATACAAAGTCAAAAACATGTAAGGATTTCCCCAAGAATTTTATTAATAGAGCATGCAATAAGATTATCAAACTTATAGTAAGTATTAAGCACATATAAAATATAAAAGAATCCAAACTTGATGAATTAATATAAAATAAATCAATGTGCACACCAGTGTTGTGATAATTGGATCGGACCGGGTGGTTCGACCGGTTTAACCGCTGACCAGACTTAAAAACGACTCTGGTTCGTTGTCTTAATCGAATGAGGGGTTAGACCACTTTGAACCAGAGAAATTCCGGTCCGACCATGTTAAACCCGGTTGAACCACAGTAACTCGAGAAGAGAACCGAACAATTCACTTAAAAGTTAAAAAATAAAATACTACTCTAATGTTTTGGTTTACTTCGGTCCAAAAAAAGATGGAAATATATTATTTCAATATAATTATATATAATTATCATTTATATAATTTTTTTATTTATATATAACTATATATTTATAGATAAAAATGATAAATTATATATGAATCAGTTGGTCCGACCGAGTAGTTTAATCATTTAAACCAGTGAAACCTAATATGAGACATCTTCCAGTTTGATATCTGGCTCGGGTTTCACATCATTGGTGTATACATCAAGCTTGTATTATATTCAATCCAAGCATATAAAAAATTTGACTACTCGTGTTCACAAAATGTAAGAAAGATATGTTAGAAATTTATAATTTATAATTAAGGTGAGCATCATATATTTGATACAGTGATATCGACTATTTATTTCGGAGGTTACATTATAAGTGATCTAATTACTGACACCTCATAGATTTCTTAAAGCTGATAACGAATATGGGCTTCATGGATGGATACCCATCAGGTTAACCTATAGGGGATAATGTGAACCCTATAAGTTAACGCATAAGGAAGGTTATGGTCCCCAACACACCAAATCACAAATAGTTTTCACCTCTTCCCATCAGAGAAAAAACGAAGGCCCCAAAAGCAATTAAGGATTTGGTTGGGGAAGGCCATCATACCAAAAATCTCTCAAAAGGTATATCAAATGAGTAGACTAGAGAACGTTGATTCGTGGATTCAGGTATGACTTTATATGTTTTATATTATGTGTGAGAATCATGAGATTCAAGATCCTAGGATTGGTATTTCACCAATCATCAGAAAATATCTAACAAGTGGTCTCAGAGCTTTGGGTTCTAAATTTTATGGTTCTTCATTAAAGATGTATTTTCCCCCAATTTTTAATGAATCCTAAATTTTAAATTTGGGGATTTTTTATGCTTCCGCTATTGGTTATGAAAATTGGGTATTTAGGAATAATGAGGATAACTTTTATCTGCTTCCGCTTAGTTGAATTATGAGTAATTTGTATTATGAATCCTTGTAACATGTGTTGAAGTATGTATTCAGATGTATGCATGAACGTTGCATTAACATTTATGACTCTATTATGCAATATGCATATTATATGTGCACTAATGCCTCACTGTTGGACATTGACTTTTGTCACTTTCAATTTTGCAATTTGTTAAAGTATATGTATAAGGTATATATGTGTTAAGATGTGTTTTTATTTTGTATATATACAATATGGAATTTATGATCTTATATATATTGAGAATTAAATTATACATAGATACATATGTAATTATTTTCAGCTTAAGGATGTTGTGATGTTTGGAATTACTAATTAAAGTTAATTTATATATTTATATATATAATGATTAAAATTAATGCTTAAAATTATAAATGCATTACTATGTTAGTGTGTGAAAGTGTATATATATATATATATAATATTACATATATGTTTTAAGATATGCAAGATCATATGCGATTTGGAATTTCGATAATGATTTGTATCTATTTTTATGTTTTTCAATTTAGATCTATTTTGCATTTGATTAAGATTGCATCCATTTTTATGGATTGATATATATGTAATATATCTTATTTGATTTGGAATTATATTGTGAGATTAGATTTGTCACTCATAAAAGATATCAAATCTGAAGGTTTTAATTCCAAGATTATATTTTTTTATAATGGACTCATATTATTTTCCTTTTTGTCTGGTAATTATTTTTGAATTAATTGATGCAATATGTTGCCAAAGTAACCTCTATTATGGAAATTGATTAAGATTACACAAATGAGTATGAGATTATTTATGCGAATTGTGTTCGACCCAAAGGAAGATACAATTTGGCCAAGTAATAACATATATGTGATGATAAATGAATAATAATTATAAAGTTTTTTTCCATGTGAATATTAGTCAGTCCAAAGAAAGACTATTATTTGACAGAACTGATTGTTAATATTTAATCATTACGTTGAGAGTACCACTTACAAATTCATTTCTCTGTCCAAAGACTAGAAATTGATGTTGTGCTAGGTATCTTGTGTTTGGTCTATTATGTGAACATGTCTTGTTTTATATATTACTTGACTTATTTGTTTAAATGGTTGCAACACTTATGGTTTGTTAAATTGGTTGGTGGCTAATTGCATTATTAAGTGCTTGCCTTGCCATGTTTAATCATGTTTAAAATAGTAATATATATTTTTTATGGAAAATTCAAAATGACCATTATTGGAATTCGAAATGTAGTCATTGTGATGAGAATGATGCAATGTTATCAATATGCTATAATGAATATACCTATTTATATGTCGATATAAATAATATATGTTTTGGATTAAGGTTATGTTGAATCAAAGTCAACTAAATGGTTTTTCTTTTGAAAAATAAAATTTGTTTAACAATTTAAGTGAATCTATTAAATATGAAGTCGCCAAAGTGACATGTTTTCTGTGAATTGTTCATAATAAGTGTCAAATGCTAGTGCGTATATGTATTCATACGAGTATTAATTGGTCCAAAGGAAGATTGTTATTTGGTCGGATTATATACACACATGTGATGGTAAACTTGTGATTATTATAAAGTTGTATATGTGAATGAAAAATCAATCCAAAGAAGAGTTTATTATTTGACATGCATTATGATCAATGTTTGACCACAAACAAGAGTATCATTAGTGATTGATATGAAATATCAAGCCAATTGTATGTTTGGATTTTATGCGAATATGGCCAAAAAGAAGATTACTATTTGGCCCAAATTACAAACATATTTGTAGCAATAAATATGTAATAATCATATGGTTTTCCATGTGAATAGTAAGTCGATCCAAAGAAAGGCTTATTGTTTGACAGGACTGATTATCAATATTTGATTATTATATTGAGTGTATCACTTTAAAGTTAATATTTTTGTCCAAAGACTGAATATTAATGTTGTGCTAGGTAACTCGTGATGTACTCCATTATCATTTGAATTTAAGTATTAAAGTTGAATGTGAGTTTAATTGCAAGAATGATTGCAATTTTTTTGTTCTTTTACTAGTGTTGCAAATATTTCTGCTCAAAATAAGAACATCTCATTGCTGAATGGAAGGAAGCCGTAGAAATTATTCTCGGTTGTATGGCTTTAGATCTGGAACATCAGGTGGAGAAATTCATTTCTATTATGGAAATCCTTGATGAGGTTAAAAATTGAGGAATATGAACGCTCTAACCGAATGTGCCTGATGATCATGAAATGTTCTATTCCATATGCGTTTCGGGGCTCTATATATGAGGGTGAAAGTGCAAGAAAGTTCCTTGGAAAAATAGAACAATTCTTTGCCAGAAATGAAAAGGCGGAGACGAGTAGCCTTTTAGCTAAACTCATCTCCATGAAGTATAAAGGCAAAAGGAACATAAGGGAGTACATTACGGAGATGTCTAATCTCGCATCAAAACTCAAGTCACATAAGTTCGAGCTTGGTGATGACTTGCTCATGCATTCGGTTATGATCTCGCTTCCTGCATACTTTGGGCAATTGAAAGTGAGTTATAACACTCAGATGGATTATGTGCAAGAGGAAGAGAGACTGCAGCGAGATAAGACTGAAAGTGCTCACTTAGCTATGACCTCTCAGAATAAGATCATAAAGAACAATAAGGATGCTGCGAAAGGGCTATTTATGTTTTTTCCTCAAAGAATGTGAAATTGTGCTGCAATACACTATGTTAGGCAAACCTAGCATGAATGGTGTTGTTGAGCGATTAAACCGAACTCTTAAGGATATGGTGAGAAGTATGATTAGTCATTCTTCCTTACTAGAGTCTCTTTGGGGGGAAGCTTTAAAGACCACAGTTTACATCCTTAATAGGATGCCAAGTAAAGCAGTTAACAAATCCCCATATGAGCTTTGGACTAATAAAAGACCAAGCTTGAAACACTTGCACATTTGGGGTTGTCTAGTTGAGGTGTGACCTTATACGCCGCATGAAAGAAAACTGGACTCTAGAATTGTTAGTTGTTATTTTGTTGGCTGTGCTGAACGCTCTAAGGGCTACAAATTTTATGATCCCACTTCAAGACTCTTTTTTGAGACGGGAAATGCAAGATTTCTTGAGGTAGTTGATTTTGGGAAGGAAGAGAATATAAGGAATGTTGTCTTTGAGGAAGAACTTGTCACTGATAGGGAACAAGTTCTTGTGCCTATTACCATTCAAGGAATAAATTCGGTAATAGAAGATAATGTTCAGAATATTGTCCCTGACAATATTTCAGAACAAGACAACAATGAGGTTCTCCCTCAAGTACCTATAGAACAAATTAAACAACCTCAAGAAGTAGAAGTGTCATTAAGGAGATCCACTAGAGAAAGGAGAAGTGCAATTCTTGATGATTATATTGTATTTCTTCAAGAACATGAGGATGGCATTGGGTTAACAGAAGATGATCCATTGAATCTTTGTCAAGCCATGAAAAGTTCTAATTCTCAAAAGTGGATTGGATGGCAGAAGGATGAGATGAAGTCTATGCATGATAATGATGTTTGGGATCTTGTCGAATTACCTGAAGGTGTGAAACCTATTGGTTGCAAATGGATAATTAAAACCAATAGGGATTCGAAGGGTAATATTGATAGATATAAAGCTTGTCTAGTAGCTAAACACTTCACTCAGATAGAAGGCATTGATTGTAAAGAAACCTCCTCTCTAGTATCTTTGAAGGATTCTTTTAGAATAATATTGGCACTAGTAGCTCATTTTGATTTAGAGCTACATCAAATGGATATTAAAACTGCGTTTTTAAATGGTGGCATTAAAGAAACGATCTATATGGTGCAACCAGAAAATTTTATGTCAGTTGGCTCAAAGTCTATGGTGTAAATTAAAGAAATCCATCTATGGGCTTAAACAAGCTTCTCGTCAATGGAATCAAAAATTTCATCAAGTTATTACCTCGTATGGTTTGAGGCAAATAAAGTTGAAGATTGTGTATACCATAAATTCAGTGGGAGGAAATTTATCTTCCTGGTATTATATGTCGATGATATACTGCTTGCTAGCAGTGATATGAGACTATTGCATGAGACCAAGAGATTTCTAATGAAGAATTTCGAAATGAAAGACTTTGGTGAAGCTTCTTTTGTATTAGGTATTCGGGTATTGAGAGATCGCTCTCAAGGTATCCTAAGGTTATCACAAGAAAGTTATATAGATAAAGTCACAAGAAAGCTATCGGAGGTTTGAGAATTTAGAGATTATTGGGTACTCTGACTCCGATTTTGCTGGATGTCTAAACAGTAGATAGTCCACCTCTTGATATGCTTTTGTATTGGCTGGAGGTGCTATCTCTTGGACGTCTGCAATACAGACACTCATAGCCCCTTCAACCATGGCTGTGGAGTTCATGGCTTGTTTTGAAACATTAGACCATAACATATGGTTGCAAAATTTTGTCACTAACTTACATGTGGTCGATTGCATTGAAAGACCACTAAGAATTTATTGTGATAATAAGTATGCGATTATTTACTCCAACAATAAAGGAGTTCTACTTAGTCAAAATTTATTGACATCAAGTTTATGGTTATTAAATAAAGTTTTAAAATAGACAAGTTTTCATAGAACATATAAGGACAAATTTTATGCTAGCTGGTCCATTGACTAAGGGTTTGATACCTAAAGTCTTTCATGAGCATATTGCTCATATGAGTATTGCTCCATAGGATACCTTAGTTCAGTGGGAGTCTATATGTTTTATGATTTACTTTGGACGTCGTATATAGTTTTATGCATAATAAAGTTGATGGTTTATTATTCTATTTTGAACTTATATATTGTAACTATTGTGTTGCAATTAAGGACTTTGGATTGATCTAACTAAAGAATAAAGAATGACGAGTTGGAAATAGTCATGTATGAGATCACATTGCATGAAATTTCCATGTCACTCATCCATATTTGATCTATGTCATTGAGTATATTAATATGGTGATCATCGTGGTCGAGTCACGCTTGCATGTGATGAAAGTCGCGGTGGTTCCATAGTTAATATATGAGATGAACCAGATTGTATTAAGGAGAAGTCTAAACGTAAATAGCATACCTGTGATATAATTCTATCAGGAAGATATGAAGCCCAAGTGGGAGATTGTTAGAAATTTATAATTTCTAATTAAGGTGGGCATTATATATTTGATACAATGATATCAACTATTTATTTCGGGGGTTACATTATAAGTGATTTAATTACTGGCACCCCATAGATTTCTAAAAGCTGATAATGGATATGGGCTTAATGGGTGAATACCCATCAGGTTAACCTATAGGGGATAATGGGAACCCTATAAGTTAACGCATAAGGAAGGTTATGGTCCCCAACACACCAAATCACAAATATTTTTCACCTTTCCCCATCAGAGAGAAAACGAAAGTCCCAAAAGGAATTAAGGATTTGGTTGAGGAAGGTCATCATACCAAAACTCTCTCAAAAGGTATATCAAAGGAGTAGACTAAAGAACATGAATTCATGGATTCAGGTATGACTTTATATGTTTTATATTATGTGTGAGAATCATGAGATTCAAGATCCTAGGATTAGTATTTCACCAATCATCAGGAAATATCTAACAAGATAATGATAAAATATAACTCAAGGGTGACAGAACCACACACAATTGAACATAAATTAACTCCTCTAGTACTTACACTTAGTTCTCACGACTTAAATGAGCTAAACTATCTCAAAAACTCAGAAATAATGTATTATAATACAATGCCCAAAATGTTTCCTCAATAGACCCCCTTAAATAGTATCTGAATTACGGCTACTACGCTCAACACACCGTTTGTGTGATGAGCACAACACTTCGACTAACCAAGCTTGACCTTTCAGCACATCAACTTGCGCTAAATGCACTATCTGCGTTGAGTGCATCTCCCACATCCTCGAAGCACATATCTTGCGCTTAGCATATATGAAAGTGTACATAATTGATTTTATTCTTGGTCAAATAGACACAACAAGGGATTTGTGTTGGGCTCAAGTCTTCTGCTGCTGATCGTAGGTCTCAACTGTTGTTAAATTCACTCAACCTGAATCATTCGTTGAGCCTATTTGATCTTTGCTTGGAAACTTAACTGTTTTTATCATTACTCTGGTTTAAGCTTACACAAATATTTCAATGATAATATTTTGCCATTTAATAAGCTTTTATCATGTAAGAGCATAAGGCCATTAATTTGGATTGATTAAAGAGTTAAGGTGCCACAAAATAAGTGTATATTTTATTATTATTTTGGCACTTAACAACAATACAATTAAAAAATTGACAAGATATTTCTTCTATAAAAAAATGTCCAAGTTACAAGAAATTTCTTTAAATATAAATATATTAGTTATGATGTATTGACAAAAGGAATATATTAATATAAAAACTTCATAAAATTTATGTTCAACTATAACCTACATATTTGATATAGACAGGTTGGACCATCTAATCTAGTCTAGATGATTGAAAAGGATAGACTCGAAACATAACCTTTTCTAATTTCATGCTCCATCCGGCTCTCACAACATTTATCAAAATCATATTATTTTTATACAAGGACTATAAATAAAAAGTATATACACAAACATTGGCTTTTAATTATTAGTATGACCACCATTGTAAAAACTAAAAAGCATGATCATCACATTATAATTATAACATATTAGTTATATAAAAATATTAAAAATAAACCGAAATATAACTTATAACATTGAAAATCTTCCTTCGGTCCTTCCAACCCCTTATGTTCTATATAGTTATAAAAAAAACGGCCACCCCATCCTAATTATAACATATTAGTTATAAAAGATATTTAAAATGTGCATAATTTAAAACACTAAAATATCTTTCTATCAACCCCTATGGTTTATATATAAGTCATGACACAAATGTTGAGAGGAGGATGAGAACGAAGATTTATTTTTAACCAAAAAACCAAAATATTTATTTAAAAGGACACCACACTCAAGATATAGAGAAAAACTTGCCTAAATATATAAGTCTAACACATCATATTTAAAGATATCCAGATATACATTGATAAATCATTACCCTTTTCTCTGTCCCTTTCTCTCTTCCTCTCCTAAGGAGAACACCCAATATATAAAAAGTGAACACTTTTTAATTAGTCCCTAAACAATTGAAAATTATTTCTAATTGTCCTTTCCATAAATAGAATATTTTGTTTTATATTTTCATTTCTGGCCATATTATGACATTTGTTTAATTTGTTCCTTCAATCATTCATTCAATCATTGATTGTGACTTAATTATCAATCTTTGTTGGAGAAATTATGATGTCGCGGCTGAGAACCAGAAGAGCAGAGCTACCTCCTGCTCTAGATGCAATCTCTCTCTCTTTTTTAACATGCAAATTTGAAATTTGATTTCAACCCATCTCAAGACTCATCTTTGCCAAAAAGATTATTTTCCCCCTTTTTAAATAAAAGAAAAGCCTTTGAATTGTTATTATGTGATTATTTTTTCTTATGCTATAATTAATTTCTGAAACATTGCGTCGATATAAGTATTCTCAAGCCAAAATTTGATGCAAGTTGTCATGTAAAGTTGTACATATTACATTGCCTTTGATTAAGGGAATTAGAGTAATTGTACTTGAACAAACTTACACTCACACATCCTCATATACTCGCATGCAGTGTTATAAAATTTGGCTCAAACTGGTCGGTCCGACCGGTTCAACCATGAATCAAACATCTGATAAATTTAAACCTCTTATATAACTGGTTTTGCATCAAAATCAGATTGACTCGGTTCAACTCAGTTGGTTTAAGTCTAAAATTAGTGTCCCGAATGGTTGGACTAACTTAGTCAATCAAAAAATATTTTTTAAAATCAACTAAAACAATGTCATTTTGAGATGAAAAAATTCAAATACTTTTAACTTATTTTTAATTATATTTATCATATGTTAACTTATGTTAAAGTAAAACTTTCGTTGTTTAATTAAATTTTATATTTATGTGCACATTTGTTGCAATTAAAGCATAATATATGTGTTGTTTGACGATGATTTTAACTTATTTGTGACATTTCATAGTAGTGAAATGTTCTTTGTTGATTATTAAATTAAGTATGATAATGTTTTTAAATTTGAAATATAGAACTATTAAATAATATTAGTTAATATTATGAATGTTTTAGATTTGTTAATGTAAATCGAGTCAATCGGTTCAGTCATTGACCCACTAGTCCAACTAATGACTCATTGACTCAGTGTCCGGACCGAGTCATTGATGTTAGACTTTTAAAACTTTTATGACCCTTTAATGGTTCATAAGAACCCATTAATTTAGGATCTTAACATTATGACATTCACATGTGATAAAGGAATACCTAGTTCCATTTGTGTTTCCCTTTATGCACTTTTTGGTTGCCTTTTTGGTTGCTTTTGTTCTCACCTCTCCGCCTTCCCTTTATGTGTTCCTTGATGATTAGGAACTCAGTTTCCTTCATTCTCTATATGACACTACACTTTCCTTACTCAACCACTAGTGCCTCTATAATTCTCTCTTTATATTTCTATTCATGAGATAACAAAGAATGGAATAAATGTGATGCTTTTCCAATGTATGAGTGTCTCTATTTATAGAAGGGTTTAGGAGGAGTTATTGGAGAAAGTAACTCCTTCCCTTTCATGGAAACTACCCATGAAATGAGAGGGGAGGGAGTTAACAACACATCCACTAGTTTGATCCATCAATTGCCAACAATCATCATATTAGGCACTTTCATTCAAACTAGTAACTTCCAAGAACATGGACCACTAATTATAATTAATCTAACAATATCACACTTGGTCCATGTAATGAATTGAAGATTCGTGACTTTAATTGTGCACTTTAATTGAAACTTATACATCATCATTCTTAATTGAAATGGATGAATCATGGCGGTCACAAATTATATGCGGCAACCTGATCCCTTTCATGTATCACAATCAACTCAACTCACCCAACTTTAATTTGAGTCTTCATTCGCCTTTTGAAAACTCACCAAGTTATCTCATTAAAACCATACAAGTACTTTCTTTAATATGGATAACTCAAACTTTAATTACGGAAATGAAACTTTCATTGAATTCAAATGTCTCATACAATGATAAGCAAACATCTATACATGTATATATACATCAGGTAATATCACATTAACAATGACTTATCTATAATACACATCCTTTCTACATGGTCAATGTAAATTTTGGACAGCAATCCCTCAGTTAACGGATCTGTTACCATTAGATCGGTACCAATATGCTCTATATAAACTTTCTCATTTCGTACTTCTTCTTTAACTGACAAAAACTTTAAATTCATATGTTTGACACCTTTGAATACCTGTCATTCTTAGAGAAGAATACAACTGCAGAATTATCTCAATAAAATTTCAGCAGCCTAGCTACACTGTCTATAATGCCAAGCCCTGAAGTAAAGTTCTGTAGCCACAATGCATGACTTGTGGCCTCAAAGAATGCCACAAACTCAATCTCCATGGTGGACGTAGCAATTACAGATTGTGTACCTCTTCTCCATGAAATGGCTCCTCCACCCATTAGGAAAACATACTCGAATGTAGATTTCCTTGAGTCCACACATCCTGCATAGTCTGAATCTGAATAACCCATCACCTCAAGGTGATCTGACCTTCTATAAGTGAGAATGTGATCCTTAGTGTCATGCAAATATCTGAGAACCTTCTTTGCATCCTTCTAGTGGTCCATTCTGGGGTTACTTTGATATTAGCCTAACATTCCAACAGCAAAGTTGATATCCAACCGAGTGCATGTCTGAGCATACATTAAACTCCGAACCACTAATGCATAGGGAATTGATTCCATTTCCTTACATTCCAAATCATTCTTTGGACATTGTTTTTCACTGAATTTGTCCCCTTTCTGGATTGGAACTATCCCTGTGGAGCACTTTTCTATTCTTAATCTCTCTAATACCTTATTGATATATCCTTTTTGAGACAATCCTAACAATCCTTGTGACCTATCACAAAATATTTCTATTCCTATCACATTGGATGCCTCACCAATATCCTTCATTTCAAAATTATTAGAGAGAAACTTATTTACATCATGTAACAATCATTTATCATTTGCAGCAAGCAAAATGTCATCAACATATAGGACTAACATTATAAACTTGCTCCCACTAACTTTCATGTAGATACACCGGTCAACATTATTTTTCACAAACCCATATGACGTAATGGTATCATTAAACTTTATATATCATTGTCTAAAAGCTTGATTAAATCTGTATATTGACTTATTTAATTTACACACTAGATTTTCCTTTCCTGTGGTCACGAACCTTCAGTTGGTTCATATAAACTTTCTCATTTAAGTCACCATTCAGAACAACGGTTTTTACATCCATTTGGTGAAGCTCTAAGTCATAATGAGTCACCAAAGCCATAACAATTCTTAAAGAATCTTTCTTGGATTATGGAGAGAAAGTTTCTTTGTAATCAATACCCTCTTTTTGAGTGAAACCTTTGGCAACAAGTCTAGCCTTATATCTTTCAATGTTGCCTTTCGAGTCACGCTTGGTCTTAAAGACCCATTTAAAACCAACTTGTTTTAAACCCTCAGGCAACTCAATTAGATCCCAAACTTTATTATCGTCCATTGATTTCAACTCTTCTTTCATAGCATTGAGACATTTTTCAGAATTTTCACTTTCCATGGCTTGTATGAATGAGACTGGATCCTTATCAATGCTCAAGTCACATTCATGTTCAAGTGAATATACAATATAATCATCAGAAATAGCTGGTCTTCTTTTCCTTTCATACCTTCTTAATGCTATTTCTTGTGGTTCTTCCATCATTTGATCATTAATGACTTCATTAAAAATCGGCTCATTAACTATTTGTTCACGCTGTGGGTTTTGGATATTATCTTGTTGTCTCTGTGTGTTATTTGACGGTAATATAATTAGAGGAAAAACAACCTTAGGAGACGTCTTCGGTGAAGAAGATTCATCAGAAGTCTTCATAATATCCATCTTTCGTGATTTATCACTCTTACTGGATTGACCATTCTCAATGAACCTAGCATTACCAGACTTAACTATTATCGTACTATGGTTAGGACAATAAAATATATACCCTTTTGACTTTTCCGGATAGCCGATAAAGAAACTACTAATGGTTCTTGAATCAAGCTTCTTTTCATGTGGGTTGTACTCTTTTACTTCTATTGGACAACCCCAAACATGGAGATGTCTCAAACTAGGTTTCCTACTAGTCCATAACTCATAGGGAGTTTTAGGAACTGCCTTACTGAGAACCCTATTTAGCAGAATCACAATGATCCTTAATACGTACATCCACAACGATAAAGGTACATCACAATGACTCAATATTGACCTAACCATTTCCATTAGAGTACGATCTTGCCTTTCAGCCACATCATTTTGTTGCAGTGTGTAAGGCATAGTGTATTGAGCACATACGCCTCGACTTTGGAGAAACTTTACAAATGATCCTGGACATTATCCATTCTCATTATATTTTGCATAATATCTACCACCTCTATCAGACCTCACAACCTTAACCTTCTTTTCAAGTTGCCTTTCAACCTCATCAATGAATACTTTTAGGACATTCAATCATTGAGATTTTTCATGCAACAAATATAGGTAGCAATAACGTAAGTAATTGTCTATAAAAATGATGAAATACTTTTCACCACCCCAAGATGAAACATCAAAAGGACCATAAATATTTGTGTGTATCAATTTAAGAAGTTTGGTACTTCTTGTGGTTGGGTTCTGTGATATGTGTTTAGTTTGTTTAACTTTAATACAATCTAAACAAACATCCCAATCGCCAAAATCCAAAAGAGGTAAAATATCACTTTTTGTTAACCTCATTATCCTTTCTTTGGATATATGACCTAATCTTTGATGCCACAAGTAAGCATAATTCTTATCAAAATCTTTAAGCTTGCTACCAACATCATGCCCAACATTAAATAAAGATTCCTTCAATTTAAAATCAAGATTGAAGCAATATAAACCATTCCATTCATTAATGTACTAGAACCGAAATGGTATGAATGTTTACATAATTTAAAACTAGAATGCTCAATCTTAAAATTAAAACCTATACAATCCAGCCTAGCAACACAAACCAAGTTCCTGGAACATTCAAGAACATAAACATTTTTATAGATCTAAATAGTTTCCACTATCTAGGATCAATCTGTATGTCCCAATTCCATGAGGTTGTGCCTTCATTTTGTTCCCCATGTAAAGAAACTTCTCAGTTTCCTGGGTTCATATTGAAAGGAATCCCTGCACAATATGTGACACATGATTTTTTGTACCAAAGTCTAACCACCAAGTATTATTAGGAACCTCAATAAGAAATGATTCATTTATAACAGAAACAAAATATTTACCTTTCTTTTCAAACCATTTCTTCCTTTTAGGACAATCCTTCTTATAGTGTTCATTCTTTTTACAAAAGAAACACTTCATTTCTTTATGAATTTTCCCTTCTTTAATGGGGATCTTTTCCTTCCCATTTCCTTTGTTCCTATTGATTGGCTTGAATCTGCTGGTGCTACCTTGCTCCTGAATGGACAAGTGAATGGATTTATTCTTAATTTTCTTTAACATCTCCTCCTCTTGAACGAGCATGGCCCTTACTTCCTAAAAATTCCATTTCTCCTTTATGGTGTTATAGTTCATCTAGAATTGGCCAAACTTAAGAGGAAGGGAGTTAATGATGAACTGTATCAAGAATGCTTCTGTCACCTCCATCCTCATGCCTTTCATTTTCGCAACCAGATTTGTCATGTTAGTTACATGATCATGAATGGGTGCGACTAGTCAAACTTCTTGGTCGTCAACTCTGTCATGAGATAGCCTACCACCGACTTATCAATAATGTCTGATTGGGAGTACTCTTTGGTCATTCTCATAAATTCCCTTGCATTATCCATCTTAGGCATAGACGACTTGACATTATCAGAGATTGATATTTTCATCAAGCTAAGACTCAACTTGTTTGACCGCTCCCAAGCCTCGTATAGAGTCTTGTCTGCCTCCGAGTTGGTCTTAGTTATGGTTGGTACATTATCCATAATGATGGTCAAGTCCAACTCCATAACACCTAGTGAGAACTGGATCTGTTCGGACCAATCAATATAGTTCAGTCCGTTGAACTTGACACATTCGTTGCCTAAGGTGGATGCATTGAATGAAGCTGAAATAAGATATGCTCACACTTTAATGCATTGAATAAACTTTTATGGATTCAAACAAACTTTTATTCATACACTTAATTTATCTTTAAATAAAATTTAAATGCATTAGACATTTGTTAATGATACCCAATATTATTTTTTAATGGGTAATTAATCATACTTTTTAAACATGCATGTTATCTTTGGATAAACGATCACAAACAAGTATGTTTAAAACTTTAATATCATTAAATACATGTAGTGATCCACCTTTGGATGATCAAAATATGCGTTATAATCAATGAACAAACTCAATTTATTATCCTTATGATATTATAATCTTAATTACATACAATGATCAACCATTGGATGATCAAAATATGCATCATAACTTTAATTGTAATTAATTTCAAAATCAACAATTAATTTTTCATACAAGTATAATTATTTCACATTTTCAGACAAATAGTAACAGTATGAAAAACAGAAAAATGTTACAACTTTTATTGAAATAATTAACTCCAGATTGAACCAAAAGAGAACAATTCACAATTACTTTATTTTATAACAATAAGTTTTTGGTTCTATTTTAATGTATTCATTATTCAATTCCAGAAATGCAAGGAATGTCATAATGTCTCTAACCTTATGCTCTAATACCAATTGTTAGACTTTTAAAAGTTTTATGAGCCTTTAATGGTTCATAAGAACCCCTTAATTTAGGACCTTAACATTATGATATTCACATGTGAGTAAGGATTACCATATTTCATTTGTGTTTCCCTTTATGCATTGTCTGGTTACCTTTCTGGTTGCTTTTGACCTCTCCATCTTCCCTTTATACGTTCTTTGATGATTAGGAACTCAGTTTCCTTCATTCTCTATATAGCACTACACTTTCCTTACTCATCCACTAGTACTTCTATAATTCTCTATTTATATTTCTATTCATGAGATAGCAAAGAATGAAATGAATGAGATGTTTTTCCAATGTATGAGTATCTCTATTTATAGAATAGTTTAGAAGGAGTTATTGGAGAAAGTAACTCTTACACTTTCATGAAAACTACCCATGAAGTAAGAAGGGAGGGAGTTAACAATACCCTCACTAGTTTGATCTATTAATTGTCAATCATCATTACATTAAGCGCTTTCATTCAAACTAGTAACTTCCAAGAACATTGACCACTAACTAGTCACTTCCGAGTTTAATAACATCGCTCCCATGCATCCAAATTCCATTGGATAATTCTTTAATTTCATTGTATCCTCATGGGAAAGCTTCAAATTGTGAACACATCTCACTTAGAGATATGTTGTCCAAATCATGTTTTATAAACTGTCTCACATCAAAACATATTATTTCAATTTACTTCATTATCATTGGACAACAACAGTAACTAAGACATAATTTTTTTTGGTTTTCCACATGTATCTTTACACTAAAGACAATTTTGTCTGAGTCGGAAACGTTCATAAGTATGTGAGACTACTAGTAAATGAGATATAATTTGAGATAATAAATATATGTTCCTCAATTTCTTTCTACAATTATTGTTTCCTTCTGCATGGCTAAAAGCATGCATGGTATCAACATGTCAAAATAAAAGGAAAAGAATGCTTTAAGAGGCACTTTTTGCCCAAAAAAAATTCCCTCCTTTTATCTAATAGCAGTTTGGAGGTGTTCAAAATCCAAAATAAGTAAAGCTTGAGTCTTTTAGTAAAAGGGTGTTTGAATTAAGCAAAATGGTATGCACTTGTTATCCTTAGATTTGTGTTTATTATACTAGGTGAACAGTTTATGACTTGGTGTTCAAAAATAGAGTTCATTTGTTTCTGAGGGTTTTATTTTATAATATGCTAAGTTTTGTATGATCAAATCCCGTTGGGTTGTCTTTGCTATATTCTGTAGGTTTTGATGCTTCTTGAAACATTGTGTTTATTTATTTTAGTCAAATTTCATATATCTTGTGCTGTGAAATGCAGAATATTGATAAATTGGAGAAAGTTGTAAACGAGGGCAATTATTATAAAGCACAACAAATGTACAAGTCCATTAGTGCAAGGTACAAAACCCTTCCTTCTGTTGCTTATTATAAAACTTATGTGCTTTATTCTTCAAGAGAAGTGTAAATTCTCTATGATATATTCTTCCTTTGACCTGCAATGTGAAATGCTATTTTATATCACAAGTAACTAATTTTCTAATTATGATTTTCTTTCCCCTACAAGTACAAACTTTAGGGGCTGCGGATGAGCATGATAGCATCCTTGCATACGAATTTAGGATCTGGATACTATAGTTTCATATGGTAGATGTTCTTTGGTGAATGAACAAGTTAGGTCGAACTGGAGGTTCGGGTAAGAATTCTTGAATATCTAGGCTAGAGTTCTTATGGGATCTGGGTGAAGGTAGACTTGGACCCGCCGGTGGAGGTAATGCCTGAGAGCAATAAATGAGATAGGAGAAGTAAGTAGAGAGTAATAATGACAAGTGACAAGTTCTAAGTGATACTTCCTGTTGGGGTGACCCCTATTTATAGTGGTTTTGATGTGGATGACGTGACTCCGAAGGATACTATAGGCATGACCGACCATCCTGATAACTTTGGCATGTCAGACAACTTTGGCAGGTCGTACCCAGTGCATAGTTGACTTATAGCATGTGGCAGACGTGGTAGCCATATCGCAGTCTGCCCTTGTCGGGTTGGCAGAAGTGGGTGAGATTGCAGGTGGTGTGGTAGTGCGCTATTGGCGGGGCGTCAGGCGGGGAGTGATCGCGACCCCGACTTGGGATGTCTGGCCCAAGGGGAAACGACCCCGACCAGGCCTTTAATTGGTCATACTCGGCTAGAGAGGAGACCATCCTGGACAGTTGAGACGTCCAGACTGGGATGGAACAATAGACTTTTGGTAATGATTAAGTCTTCTAACCAGAGTTATGCTTACTTGTCATCTTTTTATTGTATACATATATATATATATACATATATATATATATATATATATATATATTTATTTATTTGTATTTTAAGTTTCTTTTAGGAGGAAATCTTATCCCTTGCTCTTTTGTACTTGTCTTTTTTCACATCTCTACTAAAAATTCGTTTTTCATTTTAAATTAATGTTTCATGTTATCATTCATATAAATCTGTGGTTGTTGAAGTCCTATGAAGCTTGGAAGAAATGTTGATAAGCTTCAGTAGTTTGCTCATTGACTCTACACTAACCAATACATACTTTACCAGTTAAATTTTAGACATTGATCAGCATTATCCACACATTGATCAGCATTATCCACACTTTGCTGCAGATATGTGTCTGCTGAGAAGTCCTTACTCTGAAGCACTAGATATCCTACATTCAGGAGCTTGCATTCAATTGACTCAAGGCTAGGTAATACATTTTCTATTCTTTGTCTTTCAGATATACTCTTATCATCAAGACAGACTTGATGTCATTATAACCTTTAGGTTTAGGTGTTAGATATGATTGTTAGAAATTTTAAATTTCTAATTAAGGTGAGCATCATAAATTTGATACAATGATATTAGCTAATTATTTTCGGGGTTACATTATAAGTGATCTAATTAGTGACACCCCTTAGATTTCTAAAAGGTTAACCCATACGGAATAATGGGAACCCTATAAGTTAACACATCAGGAAGGTTATACACCAAATCAATTTTAGTTTTTTCATCTCCCCATCAGAGTGAAAACGCAAGTCCCAAGAGGAATAAAGGATTTGGTTGAGGAAGGTCATTATACCACATCTCTTTCAGAAACGTGAATCAAAGGAGCACATCCAGGAACATGGATTCAAGTATGACACTGCAGTCTTTGATTCATAAATGTGTGTGAGAATCATTAAATTCAAGATCCTAAGATTGGTATTTCACCAATCATAAAGAATTTCTAACAATGATGTCACTTGTAATTCGGATGGTTTTACTTTACTGGCTACTCCTGCATTTTCATTTTAATTAAAGAAAAATGCATCAAAAGAGAATGCAAATGCCTAGCTGGAGGTTCAGGAACCCTTTCAATTTGTCAATCTGAATTTATATTTATTTGATTAATATTAACACACATCTGGTAATAGAATATTTATTTTACGATAAAATATCTGGTAATAGTTTTAACATTTGATCAACAACAAAGTTTGACTCTTAACTTTCTCTTTATCTAAGGTCATCTGTGGAGCAGAGATTGCTATATTATTTGTGGAGTCATTAGGAAAAGGGAAAATTCCTTATGATGATGAAACTCTTGGTGAGTTCTTATTATGTCTATAAGTTTTAATTTTATCAGCTGTTTATTTATACCTTCTTGTAATGCAATGTAAATGATGTCCATGTCTCCCTTTATCAGCTTATAGCACTTGCTCTTATTATATCATGTGCTTACACAATTGCATGGGGACTTCTGTATTTTGTCATGTTCACATAATATAACAATTTCAAAATTTTTATTTTTTTTTGTACTACCAAGTGTATCCCTCACATTTTTAAGAAAGGAATCGAACCTTCGACCTTGAAATCCTATGAGGCCTTACACCACTGGACCAACAATTTCATACTTCTTATTTGGTTTCATATAATATTTAACCATGGAACTTTCCTTCTTATCACTAATAATTTGAATGGTAAATTTTGACAAGAGAATCTACGAAAAATTTCCTCAGGTTCCACTGCCACCACACTTGTGGGATGTTGATGACATGCAACAGCTTTATGAAGAGATTAGAACTGCAAAAGCACGTGTTGAGGGCTGCTACTCATTCTTAAAAGCTGCCATCAAGTGAGACTTCACAAAATTTAAAACATTCTAGATTATAATTTGCATTTACTGTGTTCATTCTCTTTTCTGTGCAAGTAAGTCACAACCTTTCTATAAAAAGAACTAATTTGTGTTACTTTATTTTGAGTATTATCTTGGGTTCAATGTTGGTTATGATAGAAAGACTAAGACGGAGTTGATTGGATGATAAAGAATCATAGGACAGAACATCAGTTAAGGGGTGTCTGATGAGTTTGTCATGGTGTTGAGGTGAGGATGTTAAAAGATTACAATGAAAATCTTTTACGTAAGGTGGTTGGTGGGTCACTCTCTGGAACCTTCTAAGTATGGGTGCAGGGGAAGGTATGGCCATATCAGAGGAGATGTTTTCGTTGGGAGTGTTCTGGTTGAGGGTGGAGGTGGCATAGTGGGTAGGTTGAGTATAAGTAATGTTAGGATCAGGGTCAAGGAAAGAAAGGTGAGTGTGGTAATCATTGCCAGGAATATCATTATTAGAGGAGGATAAAGATTGTTAGCTTGGTAAGGAAATGTCTGCTCATAAAAGATCATTCTTAGAGAGGAAAATTTCTCTAGTTTTCAAATCATTTAAGTTAAAGCCATTTGTGCCAGTCTTGTAACCTATGAAGACACACTTTCTAACCCTTGGATTTAGTTTATTTCTGTTATTAGTAAGAGTCGAGACATAATATAAGCAGCCAAAAACTCTTAAAGATTGCAGGTCAGGGTGTTTGCCTTTAAGAAGCTCAAAGGGTACAGGTGAGGGAAGTCTATTTATTAGATAGACAGCATGTTTGGCAGCATATCCCTAAAAACTTTTGGGTAAGTTGGATCGAAAGATGAGTGATCTTGTGATGTTGAAGATGTGTCTATTCTTCCTCTCAACCATAGAGTTTTGTTGTGGTGTTTCCACATAAGAAGTTTGGTGGAAAATCCCAAACTCAAAATAGAAGTTAGGCATTACGAACTCTAAGCTATTGTCAGTATGAATGATTTTAATCCTTTTACTAAAATGCACATTAATCATCTAAAAAAAGTTATGAATAATTTGTCTAGTCTCACTTTTTAAAACCAAAAGAAAAATTCAGGTGTGTCTTATGAAGTCATCAACCATTGTTAGAAAATATCTATGAGCATGCATAGTCGGGGTAGCTAAAGGCCCCCAAATGTCCATATAGACTAAGTCAAAAGCCTCAATGGTATGAGAAGAGCAAGTAGGAAAAAGTAATCTAGTTTGCTTAGCAAGGTGGCAAAAATCACACACTTTATTACAATCAAAGATTTCATATGGAAATTGTTTATGCATATGTCTTAAAACAATGTGTGATGGATGGCTCATCCTAAAATGCCAAAGGTCAAAGGGGGAACACCAGGTTTATTTAAGAAATTAATAAGATGCAAGGTGTCCCTTTGAGGTTTCTTATATTTGTTGAGGATGTAGAGATTATTGTGAGCTTCAGCATGCCCAATCATCCTCAAGGCAATCATATCCTAGATAAAACAAGAATCCGTATAAAAATAAGCTTGCATTATGAAGAACATTATAAAGAATAAGGGAATTGGACAATTTCACGGATCCTGAGTGTTTAGCTAAAATGATTATGTTATTAGGCAGCTTAATGGTGATAGGTTTAATACACTTGTAACTCATATAATTTGTTATATTGTTAGTGATGTGGTTAGTAGCCCCACTATCAAGAATCCATGATTAGTTGTCAAGAGTAATACCTGATATGTGTGAGATGTCATCCTCACTGGGAACTTGACTTGCCTTATTTATGACGTGTTCATGGCTAATACTTAGTTGTGCATTGTTTCTTTTTGTCTCATTGTTGGGTGTTTCTACTCTGGTTCAGCATTGTCATCATTGGTTTGTTGGCCAGAGAAAACATTATTAACAGATGAATTTGTTGATGCCTTGGATTTGAACTTGAAGTTGGGTGGAAATCCATACTTAAAATAGCATGTTTCTACATTGTGTCCATTTTTTCCACAGAAAGTACAAACCTTGTTATTGCTTGTAAGTGCATAACTCTTTCCATGGGTTGCATTAGTACCAAACCTCCTTGTTCCTTTATTGGTGTAGTCCATATTTCTTATTCCAATGTTCTTGGTAGGTTGAATTCTCCAATTATGGTTTGAGTTTATGGAATTGATGAGTCCCTTGGTGTCTTCCTACTGCCTTTCTTATTGTAAGACAAAGGAAAAAGCCTTGTTGATAGGTGGTAGAGGCTCCATAAGTAGTATTTGTATTCTAAAAGTGTTATATTGATCATTCAACTCTTTAGAAAGCATATGTCATACTCTGAATCTCTATAGTTCTTCATAGTCTTTATGAGAGAACAACTGCACCTAGTGCTGCAAGTGCAATTTGTAATGAGCCTTAATGAGTCAAGATCCTCTCGTAGGGTTTTCAAATCAGTGAAGAAAGTGGAGATGCTCCTATCTCCTTGCTTTATGAAGTGGAATTCTTGTAGTAAATCTGAAGTCCTAAAGTGATCTCCCTTGGAGAATCTTTCTTTGAGATCTTGTCATAGCTCTTGTGTATTCTCAATGTAAACAATGCTTTGGGAAATTGATTGAGTCAAGGATCTTGTGATCCAAGAGATCAGCATGTTATTGCACCTTTCCCGAGCATCAAAGATGAGATCTGTTTGTTGGGGTGTTTGTATTGTTCCATTAGCAAATTTCAATTTGTTCTTGGAGGATAGAGCCTTCCTCATGGGTCTGCTCCATGAGTGGTGATTTACTCCATCCAAAGGAGGTGAGACTAAGGGTATTCTTGGGCTCTCACCTGGATGAAGGTAGAATGGATTGTATGGATTTTGTGAAGTCTCTAAGTTGTGTGTCTGTTATTGTGTTGCAGCATCCATTTTTTTGAGCTTGATTGGTGGAAGAAAGAAGATGATACAAATTTTGCTATTGTGAATGTGGGAAAAGCAGCATAGCTCTCAATTTGAGAGCTGTGATACCATATTGGAATCCGTTGTTAAATAAGAAATGTGTAAAATATATATTGATTGAATGATTTGATGATTACAAAGTGAAGAGAATATGTATATATATACATAAGTTGCTTACAACCCAAGCAACCAATACAAAACTAACTATAACCAAAATAACAACTTAACAACTAATAACAAATATCTTAATTAACTCATGTGATAAAAATGCTCTGGTGATTTTCCCATATTCTCAAAATTGCCTTTGAATGTCTTATGGAATTGCCTGATGCATATTTAGAAGTTATGGTGTCCCACAACTTGGCCTACCTGATGCGCCAAGTCATGGCCAAACTGATGTCACTACGTCAGATATCGTAATTAACAACGATCATTCAATTGCGCTTTCTTGAATGACGCTTTTAAAAATGGGACGGAAGAATATCAACAATGTACATTAAAGCAAACGCTATTAACTTGAAAAAGCGTTGTTGAACATCAGTGATGTTACCGCTGACTTAAATGAGTTCTGTTTAACAACATAATTTATTTGAAGCCCTGTTAATATACATCTATTCCATGCCATAGGGTTAAAGAAGCGATGTTGAAGATGACATAGTAACAACGCTTTCTTAAAAGTGCATTGTTGCTTGTATACAACGTTTTACATAGCAGAAAAATTAATGGTGAAATGCTTATGCATCTCTTCGTTTCTATGCAAATTCTTTGTTTTCATAGAAAAATTAATTGGCTATACATCTGCCAAGGACGACGATAATGATTCTCTTTCCATTTGAATATACAAATGTTGTGGTTCACTCTATGTTTTTTAATTTGTGTTGTTCTGTTTTAGCACTAAATTTATGTGTTTCGATATATTATTTTTTTCTCCTTGATATAGTTTTTTGGTCTAATTAGTCATTATCTCTTTTTATATAATTAGTCATGACACACAAGGAGAAGAAGATAGGAGGAAGAAAACCCAAAGAATGGAAAAAGAATAGAAAAAAATGATATTCCTAAGAAAGAATGTGTGTGTCAATTTTGCAGTAATCTTCAATCTCTATGTTTAATTTCTTACAGCAAAGATTTGAATATAATTTTTTATTTTTGTTTTTTCAGCAATTCTTAGCTGCTACAAGAGAAGATGACTCATAGTACTATGTGGAATATCTTAATTTTATTATGTACTTAATGGGTGATTTCTTCGACTGATTTGTAGCACTTTGAAGAAATTATTTTTTAATTTCTTTTTTTGTTTTTATTTTATTTTATTATTTTATCATGAACAATTTACTTTGCCAATATTTTGGAAACAATTAATGTATTTTGGCAACAACGAACTTTAACACTTTGAATGAAGACTGAACAATTATTTTGGATGTTAGTTTTTATTTATTTGAATGGTTATATTTTGGCAGTTTCATATTAATAAACACAATAAACAAATTAATAATACTTAATGTTTAATATTTTTTGGATATTATGGCAACATTGTATTTTGCAGCAACATTTAATAACCAAAAGTAACATTTTATTTTGGTAACTATAGTAATTAACATATTAAAAAAACATATATTGTGCAATTTCACGTTAAAATAATTTATTTTCATATTGTATTTTGACAACTTCATGTTAATATGTTAATTTATTTTCATGTTGTATTTTGACCTATAATATAATATGTTAATTTAACCGAACAACTTCAAGAAATCGTTGCTAATTTAAATCCATTTTCAGCGCAAATTTAAGAGAACGCTGTTAATTTGGATGTTGAATTATACACTGACTTGAATGAGTTCAGTTTAGTGTATGGTTAGGATAGTGCTGTCAAATAGAATCTATTCGACAGGTTAAGGTGACGATGTTAATTAGAATATATTAAATAGTGCATACTCAAGGAAACGTTGTTGATGTGTTTATGAATATGAGCTATTAAAAGATGGATTCACCATGGATATTTAACAACGCTTTCTCAGGTATTCATTCTAGAAAATCACAACAAAAAGTCAAATTGATATATAAAGGTATTTGCACAAATCATCTCAAACAATTATGTGTAGTATATTCATATTTCAATTAAGGTTATACTTATATGTTTAATTGATTTTAATTGTAGACCTCTTGCCAAACAAATGAGGTTGATTGCGGTTATTACATGTTGAACTTCATGAAGGAGATCATTCAGTAATGGCCAACTAATGAAATCAAGTTTGTTGACAAATCATGTATATACGATGACAAAGTCAACCAGATTATGGAAGATTGGTCACAGTATGTTCTTAGTTTTGTGTAGGGAAATCAATGTATAACATACATATAGTAGATTTTTCACATAATGTAGCTTAGGAAATTTAATAAATGTTCATTGTAATGTATATGTTTTGGTGTATGTAATATATGTTTCTGTAATATAATAGTACATTGTAATTAATATTCAATATATAAATTCAGTTGAAATTTAGTTGTGTTCATATAGTTGTAATTTTGTGTTTCTGTATGCATTCAGGTTGTTGTTCTGTTCTGTTTCTATCTGTTGAATATGCATTCAAGTTATTTTCTGTTGTATGCTTAACTGTGTGGAATTAGGAATTATGGTTTTCAACAATGTTTTTTAATTGTGCGTTGTTGTGTATATATATATATATGTTAAATTCAACAACGCTTTTGAATATATATACAACAAGGCTTTTGTAACGATGTGTTGTTATATATGGTAAATATATATGTTAAATTCAACAGTGCATTCTTCAAAAAGTGTTGTTGAATACTTACCTCTCATATTATTATTTTTTATCTATACAACAGCGCATTTTGGAAGTAGTATTGTCGATAGGATCAACAATTAAACACATGCACAAGATACACTATCAAATTTTAATTAATTTTCATTATTTATTTATTATTAATTCTTATATTGTTTTAATATTATTTATCGTCATTATTAATTGTTCATATATTTAATTAATTGGCATTAATCGAATTTCATAATGTCATTATTAATTTGAATTTCATTAAAAGAAATTATTAATAAAATTAATATATCTTCTACATCGTTTCTTTTAGTGCATTCTTTCTTTTTCTTCTTTTTGGTGATTTTGGTGTCTTCATCAAAACTGTAATAAAGTCAAAATCAAAATCTTCTTTACACATGTGTCTAATTCTCTACTATAAATAGTAGTGTAGACTCATGGAGAAAAGAACTCTTACAAATAGCAAAAAAAATTACTTTAATAGTTTGTAACTACAAAACAAAAAGAAACCGAAAAAATCTACAACACCCAAATAATCCCAAAATACAAAAAAAATTATATATGAAAACAATCTCCAATACCCAAAAATCCTAAAACAACCCACACAAAAAAATTACAAAAAAAAATATACACAATCCCATGCACATTGCAACCCCAACTTTCAGAACTATAGATAAATAAGTGCTTCGGTCTTTGTACACAATTACCGTGTTTGAACCAATCAGAGACGTTTCAACCAGTTCACTTCTACTTGTCGACCATGCAACTCCTTACACCAACAACAGCTTCTGTATGTGTAGACCAACCTGCTTGCAACACGTCTACAAACTTCCTTGCAACACGTTAACGTGGTGTAGACTAGTTTAACCCTCTCCATGCCATCCATTTTCTTGTCCATGTTCTTTATTATAGTAAAAGTAATTTCATTTCTATGTTAGTAATAGTATTGGTAAAAAATATTTGTACAACATAACATTAATTACAAATAATCATCTATATACTTACTTATTATAAAGCCAAAACATGGTGGAACCAATCACCATGGAGTAATTTATAATTCACTATTTTGCCCTTGCATATTTTCTATTTTCTACAAATATGATTTATAACCACCCACCACGACTTCAATATTCAATAACAATGCTCTATAAATATGATTTTTTTTCTCAATTTCATCATACGAAAGAAAAATCATTAATCGGGTTATAATATTTACTACTTTGTGAAATCATTACTAAAAAATAAGAATGCATTTGACAAATATAAGTGATTCAATTATTTAAATAAACAATTACATTCCAAACAATAGAAAAACGGTTGACAAACACTAAGTGTCTGTCAACACGCTAGTGGTAATAAAAGAAGAACATGTATCTCAATTTAAGGTATGATGTGATGTTAATCATTAGGGTTGCACTTCATTTCCTTAAATTTAATGGGATTAATTAATTTTTCTAAAAAAAACTTTTTAAAATAAAAATTATGAGAAATTAACTAATCCTTAATATGAGATGTGATATCGGACACAAGAGTTATACTTCGGTCATTTTAATAGAAAATTAGTTAAGATTAAACATCATATTTTCTAATTGCAAAAAACATAGTGTGACTCCTAAAAGGCTGTATAGTCAAAAATGGAGGTGCGACAGTTGACGACTCTAGTGGATACATTTTTTTAAGAGAGTCAGGTCCATAACCACTTAGTGCATGAATTCAATACCCTATATATTGTTTGATATTTTAATTTAAATTAATTGCTTTTATTCGATATATATATTTATTCCCACTACGCCAGAATTAATATTTAACAACGTCCATTCAACAACGCTTATGTGTTGAACGCTGTTAAATGTAAGGCGGAAGAGAATTAATCACGCTCATTGAAGAAAACATTGTTAAAGGTGTTATCTTTAACAAGACTTATTAAAGAAAGCGCTGTTAAAAGTCATATATTTAACAACACTTCTTTAGTAAACGTTGTTAAAAATGTTATCTTTAGTAATGTTTATTGAAGTAAACACTGTTAAATGTCATACTTCATATATTTAAGAGCATTTCTTCAATAAGCATTGTTAAAGATCATACATTCATATACACGCTTGTTTTAGTGAGGGGAAATCTTTTCAAATTCAAAAACAAAACCTCACACACAATAATATACATATCACTCAGTTTATTATTTCTCTTACTTTTCTTCTTCTCCATGAGTTACATTTTTTTCTTTTGTTGTTAGTTTCTCTCTTCAAGCAAATTATCGGTTTTTTGGTTTTCTCTTCAAGCATAAGGTAAATCGTTATCTTATTGTAGCTCATTTATTTCTTTTTTATTCAGTTTTGATGTTTGTTGTGAAATTATGCCGCTAAGGTGTTCTAGGTTTTTGGCTATGGTTCACTAGTTTAGAATACAAGGTTTGAGTATAATGGTAAATATACTTTCTCACTTGCTGCTAATTTTGTAATTTTTTTCATAACTTTTGCAATCTGTTTAGAGATGCCATTTTTTATTTGTATTTACAGCTTGCATTGATCATTGAGGAACACATGAACACTCTATAAAGAGTTGCACATTGGAGGAGAAAGAATGAACAATTTGCATAATATCTCATTACTCATATGTTATTTTATAATATTGGAATATCTTAAGGTTGAATGTAGCTGAAGTCGTTGGTGATTTAACAAATCTATTGTAAATGTGGTGGAATTGAACATGTTTGTCATGTGTTTGATAGAATGTCTGGGAGAGATATTGTCTTATTTAGAAAGTATACATTTAATGGTGTTTGCTTCAGTGAGCGTTGTTAAATGTCTAATTTCTAGAGTGCTTCAAAATATGCTATTGAATATAACCTTATATATTATTGCGCTCACATAGAAAACGCCCCAAAAGCACTGTTAAATGACAATTTTAAACGTTGTTGTTTGCTATTCTAGCGTTGTGTGCTTATTGTTATAAAGTTTGCATGCTTGTCATCACACTTATCATAATACACTTGCATTTTACACACATATATGCCATATACCCGGACATTAGATTAGAAGGAACATTCAACTTCGGCGATGTGGACTTTGAATCCCACTTGTATTAGAATGATAAACCATTCAGATTGTCACCAAGTATCATGACATTTGTCGGTATGGACTACGGGTCCCACTTGCTATTCCTAGGATATTTAGGTTTGCTTTTTTTATTTTATGATTAGATGTAATATGAGCACCTTAGAAATCTAAATATTGAAAGGGTCACATTATAGTTACCTTAATACCATGCTCTATGGCTATGGTCTTTAGACGATCCCTAAAATTTTGCAAGTGCATCCTATTTAGGACACAAGAAGCATGCTCTCATTTGTATCTCTCAATAACTTTTTTTTTATTTCTCAACATAAATTGGGACTCGTGGCCCTTAAATAAAGTGACCTCGACGTCACCCAAGCCCTGTTGAAATAGGATATCATTGCGCATTGGTATCCCTAAATCATAGGCAAAACTCACCTATATGAAAAATAAAGTACACTTGATAGGGTCCATCTCCTAAGGGTGACATTCATGATAAAAAAAACTTGGGTAATCAATCTTAGCTTAGGTTAGCTTGAACTATATAACAAATGTCAGCCCATTGTGACACTTCATTTTTATAATGATGGTTAACCACCCTAAGACAGGGTTCATTACCCTAAGGGACAAACACTTTACATTATCACACACTTCATCCATGCGTACGTTAATTCAAAAAACATACCACTCAAAAAATTCATCCATGCATTTAAGACTGTTCATTTCATACAATTCATTAATTAGTATAAATATTTTCATTCATAATCATACAAGGGCAACAAAAAATTATTACATATATTTTCAAGCATTTTACATATATCATAGCATAGTGAATTCCAAATTATGTGTCACAAATTACATTTTTAAGCACTCTTATGCATTCAATATAAAAAGAAAAAAAAAACCACATGCATTCCTTAGGTACATATGATGAAGTCTCATATATCATATGTATAAATTTCACATTCACATATTATTCATACATCCAAAAATGAATCAAATGCATCTTCATATGCATGTCATGCATTTTTATACAGTATAGGATGAGGGTCAGCATTACTTGCATTTTATGTAAGTATAGGTTGCATTTCATTCCATTTAATATGGATTTTAAAAATGTTCACTTCATGAACATCAAGCATCAATAAAACATTATTCAACATGTATTTCATGATCTCATTGTTAAGGCTACTCATTAATTCATGGTTGGAAATATTCAAGAAGATAAAAATATCCCAAGTTTGTGATCAAGACTACAAAAGCTAAACCAGTCACACAAGATGATGTACCATCTCCTATCCTAGTTGAATTGGAGACCGGTATGAAAACTTTTCCTCATTTGAAGACTCTCATGCTCATACTATTATATAAACTTTCCCTCGTACTATATAAAGAGGGCTCACAATGAATTGAGATATACAAGTGTAGAAAGTTACTTGAGTATTAAGATATCTATTATTATAGTGGTTGTCGTGTGCGTTTTCGTGTTAAGGCAAGAATTTTAATTGAGGGATGAATCTTCATTGGCTTCACACGTCCACATTCAGAATCGAAGGCAGGTATCTTCTCTTAGTATAAGTAAGGAAACAATCAATTTGTCTTGATGTCTTCCCAAATGAGTTGCTCCCACTATGGCAAGAAATTAAGCTTCGTTTCATTTGAATCACATTCCCAAATCAGATATGATTTGGCCAGTCCTGAATTCACATGCCCAAGCCCCAAAAAGGAAGGTTTGTGTGGCCATTAACTTCTTGAATGCCTTCCTAAACGGATTGAGTTCAATAAGGCAAGGAATTAAGTTGATTTTCATTTGAATCACACGCCCAAATCAAGTTGGATTTGGCCAGCCTTGAATTTACACGCCCAAATCATATTTGAATTGATGGGATCTCCTCTTGGTGCAAATAAGGAAATGATTTATTTGTGTTAATCCCCACGTGTTGCTCTTGATAAGGAATGGATTTGAAGTTTGGATTAAACCTCCTATTTGAATTACACGCTCCCATTCTAAATTGAAAGACTAAGATCTTGACTTGGAACAAATATGGTAAGGGATGAATTAGGTATCCTTGGACTTCACGCCCAAACCAATAAGGAAGGTATTTACTCCTTTATAATTCAGATTGTAGCCTTGATTTGCCACACTTAAACCATTAAGGAAACTTCTTCTTTGGTCTTCACGCCCAAGCTGAAAAGGGAAGGCATTCAAAGGCCTTCTAATCTCATGATTTGTTGTACTTGATTTACATGAATAATAATATCCAAAAGAAAAGTAAAGTGTTGGTCACATTAAGTCAAATTACACCAAAAAAGAAAGTCTTAAATTGTTCTTAAAAACAAGGAAATAAAAATAACTTTTACTCTACTTGTGGATAAAAGGCCCCCACATTATTAAATGCAACTCAACAATGTGGCTCCCATTTGGCTCACATCACATCATGACCTAGTGGAAAAGAGCTATCTTTAACCACCTCACTTATATCTTATAAATAGAACATGACCTTCATCCGAGTTCTCCATCTATCCCAATTCTTTTTTGTGAGAATAGGGAGTTCATGGATGGTAAATTGGTGTCATTTCCAACCATCTTTCGAGTCTTCAATTTATCTTTTGAATTCTTTCAAACTTTCTTAGTTTCTACCCACAAGATGTGTTCCTTGAACTCCTTCCAGCTAATTGATTCACACGCAGCGAATTTTCCAATTGCACCCTAGTTATGGTTTAGCAACTAATGAAATGTCCTTTCTTACTGGATTTTGATACACACACCGCACAAATCCCTGGATCTTCTCGAGCTCTGATACCAAAGTTTGTTGGGATTTTGTAGAGAAAGAAGAATAGTGAAGAAGGAAGAGATGTGTAAAGAGAGTATATAAAAATTGCTTTATTCAGTGTCTCGAAAACAAAGAGTTCATACACCTACTATTTATAGCAAGCCTCGGTTAACTACTAACAGAATTTAAAACTAACTATTAATTATAGCTAGTTACACTTTCCTACTCAATTCTCAACAACTCAATTGCTTAGACTCTTAAAACTTGAATTATACATCAATTTTAACAATAACTAGTCCCATAATATATGTGGAAAAAATTATGCAAAGAAACTTTACACAAGGGAAAATTTATGTCATTCAAATCCTATGACTATAGACATTCAGCACCGTGGCATATATGGTTTAGATGAGACTGATACCATGGTATGCATGATTAGCATGACCCTAAGTTAGAACATGTATGTTTTACGACATGATTATATATGCATTCATATAAATAAACAACCTGAGTAACTTTACTAGTCACTTAATAAGTAGAAGGAATAGCACTTTAAAGATAAAGCATTTTAGTTCCAAGGCTGTCATTGCTGTTTATTTTGTTGATCATGACAGCATTGGTAGCACAAGTTCATAGCACTCCATTTACAAGTACCTTCTTCTCTACACGTGTGCAGCCTATTTCTTGTAGGGCAGCAGTTGCTCATTTTAGCCCCATTCCACCAAGTGATGCATGTTGCAATGCCCTTAAGGCTGTTGGCAGGGATAAGAATCACTTGTCTTAACTTGGTGTCCTCAATCCTTACTCATTCATTTATATCTAAACATGTAGATTTAATGAGTTATTTTTATAAAATAAAATTAAAATGAAAGATTATTTTTTATTTGTTAACAATCACTGATTGATCTGGAATACCGAGATAGAAAATCAAAGGGACACACAATCCCCGTTCCTTGGCAAGCCATTTTTATGTGTCATTCTCAATGTCCCTCCCATAGCCGGTGTAGACCACAACATGCATACATGTGGAACAGTGCGCTGCATAGTGTCATAGTTAATGAGGGACCTAATTTTTCATCTACATAGTAATTTTTAATTCCACTTATATTATTCTAATCTTATACAAAAAGTTCATTCCTGTATGACATCTTGGCTGTTCTATTTGTTAATTATTACTCCACTTATTAATTTATCCAATACTTTGTTGATTATATTGATTATTATATTATTATTATTATTGATGATATACAATTAAAATCAGCTTCTACTTGTATGGACATAACATGAAATCATTCAAGATACATTAAGAATGTGATGACCAAAATATAAAAATAAAATATGTCTCACTCAAGTCTCAATAAGTAACAATAATAGATAAGCAAAAAAAAGAAAGTATGTCATGTTCTCACAATTTTAATAAGACTTTTTTACTTGAAACGTTAGTGTATAATATTATACATAATTAATTTTTATATATAATGAATCTTCATTTTTTTTGCCCATGATTTACTTTAAATTCTCATTTTTCTTAATTTTAATCTATAAACTTTATTTATTTTCTTATTATAAATAAGATTCATGATGTTTATCATACATATGACTAAAAAATATTAGGACATATCCTGCTCAAGGTCCCAAAACAAGTGCACCCCAGACTTTGAGCCAGGAATTTTGTCGTCTCAATTACAAGCAAAAAATATTAACACTTCTTGATGTCAAACATGAGCAATTTTAACTAGTTTTACACAATATCAGTTTTAATTTAAACAATTGTCCATATACCACATTCTAAATAGTAATTGTAACAATTTGTATGTTTTTATAGTAAATTAAAGTAATTAATTTGATTTTAACTCATTTAATTAATATTAGTTAAATTTACTTCACATTTAAGAAAAAGTTTGGACTCACTAACCACTAAAAATAAATCTTTTTAAATTATTTTGAAGAGTTCAAATATCACTCAAGGTAATTCTTTTAGAATCTAATTTGAGTTGACATTAGTATAGAATTATTCTGAGTAACAGTTAATGTTTTGAAGATTGGGAATTTCCATTTATTAAAACTTAATTGAGGGGTCAAATTAGTATTAAGGATGAACAAGACGATTTACTTTTTTTACTGGTTTACCTTAGAATGCTTCTTTTAAATTTTAATTACATTGAACACGAAAGAAGGATTAATCTTCTTTTATCTATTTATGCAGGTGAGATGATATGAAGTGAAGTTGAGCATATGAAACTGAAAACCTGATAGAAATAAAAATGTTTTCAGTTATAGGAGTAGTAGACTAGTAATGTAATTTGTGTATTTTTTTCTCCACAATAAGGCTACATTAAACTAACTAATCAGGGACATTAAATTTTAATATACATGGATGGAGAAAATTAAAACTTGCGTAAATAAGCATATAACATAATATATTTGAACATAAGTATATTTATGTTTTTTGGTACTGTTATTTAAGACTAACTTTAATTAGAATTAATTTTTTAATATATTTTCAAAATTTTATTAATTATTTCTATATAGATATATCTTCATGCAACTCTTCCTCGAATTTGTATCTTGTAATTTCATATTTATCAATTACAGTTGTAAACTTAAAAACATGGAAATAATTATCACCCTCAATTCTCCCACCTGATTCATTGAAAATTCCCCCCAAATATTAGTCAAATTTATAAATGAAAAATCAGCTTAAGCACTATACTTGAATGAAGAACAACCACAAATTCATATGCTAAAATCTAAACAAACCAATCCACTAATCCAAACTAAAAACATAAAATAAAAGGACAAAATTAAAAATCTGGACCACCTGGTATGGATCAGCATAAAGGGAGAATTGATGTGGTCCTATAAAAGGATTCCTGATATCAATCAACATTAAATGAAGATTTCACTCATGATATTAATCAACATTAAGGGAAGATTTGATTTGGTTATTATTAGCATTAAGAGAAAATATCTTACTCTTGAACATAATAATTGTTTTCTTTCTAGACAATATATGTGTGTATTGCAGCTATATCTTGAAGCCCATTGAAGTCCATTCTGTTGGCCCATGTGTTTAGTCTTCTAGTTAGTTTGTTAATTTAGTTTGTTTCTGTTTATAGAAGGTATAATTAGTTTAGTTAGTTTTTCTGTTTTAGTTAGTTTCTATTTGTGGTGTATTTTGTTTTTAGCTTACTATATATTGCGGTTTCTGTTCATCTTTTGGATGAGAATGAATATTAACATTTTGTATCTTTTCCATATGATTCAATAAAGATTGTAGAGCTTTTCTTCTTCTTCTTTCTCTATTTCTGTTTTCTACCATTCCAATAGTGTGTGCAAATGGTTATACAAAATAAATAATAATACAATAGAATCATTTTATCATGGTACAAATGACATATATAATATGTACCCAAAAAATGACATATATAATATGTACCCAAAAAATGACATATATGATGGATCAAGAATTGTATCATATATTTCTGTCATCTGATGCTGCAATATCACTAAAATTGTTGAAATCGTTTGGAAGATTCTGTTGAGAAGCATAAAGCTTGTTTGAGAAATCGTAATTCTTACCTCATCAATAAATAATATTAGTCAATGAAAGTGAATAATGACCAAAATGCCATGAAGCTATCCTCTATATAGACATGACCCGACAAATGTGTCTTGTACTTATATATAATTTCCTATAAGTAAAAAAGAATAAAATATCTTACTTTCTTCTGTCACTGAAATTATGATATATGTACTACTTTTTATTTTATTGAAATATCTTTATAAGAAATATTAAATATGACACATATCATAATTTTAGTAGATAAATTATCTCCTAGTATTAAAATATAATTTATTCTCTTAAAATAAGATGATAATGAATGATATTGGAGTTCAACTCGTCTTATTATAGTGTAAAGTTTTTTTATATGTATAGATATCATTTTCCATTTCAAATTTTATTTAAAAGTAAATAATTGTTACAAATGAACCATAGAAAATGTAGATAGTTAAACCTTCATATTTTCGATCTATAATTTTCTCATGTTACCCCAGCATGCTTGGTTTATCTCATTTCTACATTATTTTGTCTTGAATAAGTTGATTAGAGAAATTAGGGATAGCAAAAATAGTTGGGCCGAGTACCTGCTAAAATACTATTGCATTTCAAGTTTCATGCCCAATGCTAGCTTAATTACCGAAGAACATACATTAATAAATAATTCACTCATGTTTATCATTTGTTTAGATTGACAGCTTAATTTCTATATTTTCATTGTCTTTGAAGTAGAACTTATTTCTTTATCAATTTGTTTAACACAATTTCTATGTTACATTTTTATTTTTTATTATATTACTTTTTTTCAATTGGTCAAGTTTGTGACCTGTCATTGCCATGCCTTTAGAGGCAACTGAACATGGGTAGGTTTTATATTGGGACAGGTATACCTAGCTCTCAAAGTATAATTAATATTATGTCCAAAACTAATGATAATATGATATGTCAGTTTAAAAATTATTTTTTTTATTTTTTATTATCATTGGTTTGTAATATGATTTAAAGATATATTTTGAGACAATAAATCTTGTGGTAGACCCAAATAGGATAATTCTGAAATCTATTAAATTTGTTATTAAAAATCAAACTGTTTTAAAAGGAGAGAATTCATCCAATTCATTATGCATATTTTGTTACCAGGAAAGATAAAATTATCAATAAAAAATTCATTCTATTTAAATTTTAGTTTAAAAGTCAATACTTGGTCTTTATAAATTATCATGTATATCAATTTAATTATTGAAAAGATAAAAAATCAAACTAGATTTCAAATATCATCCATACAAGTCAAAATAGTATTTATCAATGGTCATAAAAATGTTAAAATAACTAATTTAACTCATATTTAATATTTTATGGAACAACCTTAGGTTTTTCGGTGAGAAAATGGTACACACAAAAATTGTATAGGACCAAAATAGATTTTTATTATTTTTAAAATTCAAAATCATTTTCAATATTCTTAAAATTCTAAATTAAGTACTTACAACGGAAAAACACATTAATTAATGCAATTTTATTTAAATCAAATTGACTTGAAATTCAAACTATTAAAATAACAATATTATAAACCACCATAAATTATTTTTAACATAATAATTAAATAAAGAATAAAAAATTTATCCGTTATAAAATAGTAAATAAAAAGGAATAGAGAAAGTAGGAGAAGAAGTGAGAATCGGGTCAAACTTGAAAATAACTTTGATTTATAGTTTTAACTGAATGAGAGGTTTGACAGCTTTAATTTGAGAAATTCTGGTATGATCATGTTAAACCTGGTTGAACTAGAATAACCCAGGAAATGAACGGTTTACCTAAAATTAGAAGAAAATAGAATACTGCTCTATTTTGTTTTAGTCCGGTCCAAAAAAGACGAAAAAATATAATTATAATTGTACATAATTATTGATTATATAAAAAAATTCATTTTATATATAATTATATATTTATGATAAAAATTATTAATTATATACGAAAATCATTTGGTCCGACCAAACGGTTAAACTGTTTAAACTGATTAAACCTAATATGAGACTTCTTTCAGTTTGATCTCCAGTTACGGTTTTAGAACATTGTTTTATATATTAACACTACATTATTCACCATTCATATTTAATCATCATTGATTCTTCAAAAGAATTAATATGATAAACTGACTACATGTTATTTTTTACGTTTATACTTCATATATATTAAACTCAATCATTTACATAATGAAATGAGTACAAGTTGATTCGAGCTTCGAGATAACAATATTGTGAATATCCTTTATTTCATACTTCAAAGGTATTCCCATATTAATTTTTTAAGTAAGAACTAATCTCTTTTGAAGTTTATGATTGTCCCTTCCAACAAATATCGCTTCCAGAAATATTCCTTACTATGAACAGTCAACTTGCATTCTCAAAATTAACATTTGAAATAAGAAAAAAAAATCAATTATCATTTGCATACATTCAGATTCTTTTAAAAATATAGTATTTACTAAAAAACATTAACCCTTAAATAATATATATAGTAAACTGTAATGTTTTTTTTGGTTTAAAAATTGCTAACCATGAGATAAGGTTAAGTGGGCAGAAATTTAATAGAAATATATAAAGAAGATCTTCACTCGATAAATATATACATGAGTTAATTAAAACCACTAAAAATTAATAAAATGAAATTACAGTATTACCATTAGTGTTGAATAGAAATAATTTTGGTATTATCAAGGATATTTACTCATCATTTTAAATAAGAAATTAATCTCTTTTAAAATATATTGTTATCTCTCTTTAAGGAGTGTTATTCCATGAAATATAATTAACTACAATGGCAAAAATAAACATTATTTTAACTCGGGCTTGGAACAAGTTGCTTGTATTTTGATTTTGTCAAATTCTGAAGCCAATACAAGTACCTCAAACAAAGGCTTTAATTTGACTTCTTTTTTTGTGATGTGAGATGTGATTAAACCCATATTCATAAGACATAATAATAAATGATTCCTTTGCTATATGTATTGTAATTTTCATACACTATAAATATGAGGTGTAAAATTCATCAAGGCTGCAACAAAAACATGGCTTTCAACAAAGTTGGGTTTATCCTTTTTGTCATCCTCTCTGGTATTCATCTTCAGCTTAATTAATCCCCTACACACACAAATTCTACTCCTTTGTCTTCTTTGGCATGTTATTATTGTTCTAGGAATATTAATTAACATCATTCATATTTTTACACATACAAATTCTATCTCACATATATACAAATTTTTATATTATCATTCATATTTACTACTTGTTAACTCTTAAATATAAACAATATTTAAATGAATAACTAATAATATCCTAACTATATATAAATTTTACACTTCTTTATAGTTTTATTAATGAGTTCCAAAGTAAATGTCATATGCCTTAACAATAAGCGTCTTCCTCAATACAGATAGGAGTTATTATTCTCATTTTGTTCTTAATAACAAAAGTATTATTACTTCATTATATATAAAAGGATAAAAGTATCATAATATATTCTTTTTTCTTATGTTTTTTGTGGTATTTGTCTCTCTCGAGATTCATAGTTTTTCAGGAATTAACCATTTATAATATTAATGTTGATGCAGGTGCAATTATAATGGGAGGGAATATGAAAAGTGTGGATGGTAAAATATGCCCACAAATATGCTATGGTGCAGCATACATGACATGTCCATCTTCATGTGATGAGCACCTCCCTCCACTATGCAATTGCTGTATTGCAAAAACTGGCTGTACACTTTACAATGATGATGGAATTCCTATTTGTACTGCTCAATGAAACATACACAAACTTATTTGTAATAACAAATACATACGTATATGTGTGTTAATGAATGCAAAAGTGGAGACTTCTTTGTCTCCCTTTAAATAAATGCAATGTTAGTGTGTGATATTTCCACTTCCTTTGTAGCTCAAACCATCAATCAGGTAATTTTAATAATTTTCTCATCAACTTATAATATCTAATTTAGTTTTGAAGAAAATAAGAATGTGTTGGTCTGTTAGTTTAATGTCTCACTAGATATTTAAAAAAATTAAGATATAAGAGTTTAATTTTTGGAAACATCACTTGTTGGAAGGATAAACATACACTTCGAAATTTATTTGGTCCTTACCCGTAGGTTACATGAATATGATAGTACCAAATAAAATTAGTTTTGAATGAGGTTTTCTATAAAATTTCTAAATTTGAATGGGTCTTCTTTCAAATTTCTAAATTATTTTCCCATCAAGTCTGAATTTATAAATATTGACTGCAATTTTACTAACACATATCACCTCAATTATTTGGGTTGTTCTTCACGTAGCACTCTACCTCTATACAATTTCTATTTATCCTAACAAGCCTTGCTTTGTGAATTAATAAATTATATAAACCTAAAAATGAATAATAATTGGCATCTGTTTAATCATCAGATATCCTTTTCCTTTCAATTATCAATTCTAATTTGTAAACATTGATTAACACAATTCACACATTCATCACCAGAACATAGTGAAATTTTATTGTTTGTTGAACGTATTGTTGTGGATTTGCTCATATTAATAGTATTTTAGGGGAGTCTATATCTTAGGGGGGAATGTTGACAAAATTTTCTTAAAATTTAAAATATAAAATTTGGTTATTTCCTTCAATGTTTCAAGTTTAATTTCACATATTTAAATGTTTTTTTTTTGATAAATGAAGCGGTCTTGTTTTTGACATGGGTTCCGTTATTGTTCGTCCAATATTACATTTTTTCATGTGTCATACTGAAATTCGAATTCTTAATTAATGTCAGAGTAAATTATATCGACACTCTTTAAGCTTTAGTAAAATTACATAAATTATCCTTCACTTTTCTACGCTTACATACCCTCTATTTTTTATACTTTCATTGCATTAACCACTCCTGTATGAAAAATAAGTGTAATTTTTAAACAAAAAATGTGATAAATGCAATTAAGTTAAACAAAACATTGTATGTTGTGGAGACAAGTCCAAATGATATGAGTCGATACCTCTTAATTATTTTTGGTTCGTTACGACATAGTATAAAAGCAATTTAAACAACATCTCGTTAGAATTATTGATGCATTTTTTAACAAAAAATAATAAAGATACATTAATTTGTATATTATTTGAATTTTTCCTCACAATATACCATGTTTTGTTTAAAATAATTGCATATATCACATTTTTTTTAATATTACACTTATTTATCATGCGGGTGGTCAGTATAATGAATGAAAGTATAAAAACTAGGGAAAATTTATGTAAGTGTAGAAAAGTGATGGACAATATATATAATTTCACTAAAATTCAGGAAGTGTCAGTGTAATTAACTCTAAATATTATGTAAAATGCATGAAAAAATAATTTAAAATTACATTATTATTAACGACTTAAAAATCTTCTAATTTCATAAAGGCATGTTGAAATTCTAAGCGCAACACCATAAACTTCCCTTTCATCCTTCTGTCATCTTCAATTCATCAAAAAGTTTTCCTTTATTAATTCTAGTGTGTCTACTGTCATTTTCAAGAATTATATTACTTTTTATTAAGTATAGATAATATTATAATTTATGTAATAGAAAAATATGATAATGAATTGTGATATTACTAAAACTTATATTAAAAATTGCATTGGTGATTTGATATTTTTTTGTGTATGTAATTTACTTTAACTTCTATTAATATTTCTTTTATTATGTGAGAAAACATTATAGTAATAGTTAATTAGAAGGGTAAAATAGACAAAAGAAAATTATACCATATGTAAGTAGTTATAAGATGTTTTGACTTTATATATAATATAATATAATATAGAAATATAGTATAGATAGACTGATTAGATTATAATAAAACATGGATTTCATTTGTCTAGGAAATTAAACTTCCGGAATTTCTGAACTAAGTTTTCATTTATATATTACATAAAACAATGGGATATGAAACTGAATCTAGGTAAGAACTAGTTTATTTGAGTTTAAAATGCATAAATCAAATCACGCCTTAAATTGAAGCAAAATGTGTCTGAATGAATCTTGGATTAAGATCACTCCAAATTCATTATAACAATTAGATATCAAAGATTTGGGACCCAATAGTTTAAAGGAGTCTAAATAGTGAGCTTTGTTATGGTACAAAATGGTAATCTCACATAATCTACAAAGGAATTTGATCCCTGATATTCATCTTGAATAAATCAAAAGGGGGGAATAACAATGATATAGGTACAATGTATATAGAAAATGTTCAGTATAGTTAGCAAACACTCAAAAATGTTACAAGGCAAAACCCATTCGGTAATCTTTTCGTCTCAAAAGGAATCGACCGGGGAACTTTGATGCACACCAAGAAAGTTACAGTGCATACAATCTTGTAAAATTAACCAAAAAAAAGTTTCTTTTGTATAAAATTACTCAGCAAAGAGAATAAAAATGTGACATGCACCCTTGTGTATATTGTTATAAGGAAAATATATACAACACAGACTAGAATACTAGGTCCTTCAAAGGTGCAAAAGAGGATGGCCTTATAAGCTTAAATTGATGAAAAATATTACATACACTCAAAAGTGGAGAGGACAAAAGAATATACCAATCCTTAATTTAATTAGCCTACAAAACTTCAACAACAGGTGGATTTCCACCAAGTTGACTATGATTTGGTAATAAATTACTGAAGCAGCTCTCTAAGTGTGTTTTCAACCTGAAGCTGAAGCAGCTATCGGTTTATCACATTCCCCTTGCTCTTCCTTCGAAAACTCTTCGATCAATTCGCGCTGCCTCTCTGTCAGATTCCTGCAAAACAATACAAAATCATGCTTTTATATTCTATATATCCATCACAAAGTATCTTTGCGGTAAAGACTTGAGATGACTATCATACTGACAAGTTAGCAGTTCATGAATCACAATGAACAATATCAAATGTTAATACTCACGTGGGAATGCTGACATTAAAATGAACATATTGGTCCCCGAAAGTGTAAGAATTTTTTGTCTTGATCCCTGAAAAAGAACAAACAACTTGATTATGGTTACTAAACAGGCAATAGCACATGGAATTTCAAATATTTCTCGAACTTTCCATAAATGATATCAACTAGTTTACCTTTCTTTTTTAGAACCACCTTCTGACCAGGTTGGGTGCCAGGATGAACCTGCCAAACAGGAACCGTTATTACACCAGTTTCAGGAACTAAAAATGGCACAAGAAATTATATTTCATACAACACAAACCTTAAGGACAACATCTCCAGTAAGAGTAGGGACCTGAATGGTTCCACCCAAAATTGCCTGTAAAAGAAAATCATTTTCAGTATTTATATTATTTTTAATAGTTTAATAATAATAAATCAGATAGACAAATAGACAAGATACTTGAGATCTAACATAAGTACAACAATAAAACTTTGAGCACCAACAATGGCATCAATCTGCCAGAATAAGCCACATTATTGATGCAAAACCCAACCAATAAAATTTATGAATTTTACTTCCTGTTTACGACTCAACCAGGAAATTTTAAACTACTAGTAATCAACCCCAGTAGATTTCCATGTTGATTTACATAACTAGGGGGAAAGTTGAGTAAGCTAGTTCTTTTGTCTCCAATTTTAGTCCATCAGAGCACTATTTGTCCACAGAATGATATTATGTGGAATTGAAAAGGGAAAGTGTGAATGAATGAGTAAGAATGGAATGGTATTCCAATTTCAGTGTTTGGTAGCATGATCAATTTTAATTCTTATATTGGTAACTCAAACCAACATGGGATAGGATAAATGCTATAACCAAATGACATAACTAATCCCCTACAAAATCAATTGTTAAATTATTGAAGACATTGTTTTTACATTGCTTTCAAAACACAGGAGAAAGATGAGGGATTTAAAAAATTCCTTCTCAGGAGGTGGCATTTCAAATTTTGTTTATTCAAAAACATCACCTGAGTGATACTCAAAGCAGCATCTACATGAATATTAGATCCTTCTCTACGGAAAACAGGATCTTCCCTGACCTGTTAGAAGGGAAAAGGCAAGCAATTGGGCATATAAGAAATAAAAGAAAAAAGGTAATGATCTTGAAGCTAATGAAAAGACTAAAGCTTTTACCTTAATAGTAACATAAAGATCACCAGGGTGATCTCCATCAGGATCTGCACCACCACTTTTAAATACCTTTAAGGTCTCGTTGCTATCCATCCCTACAAATAATATAAACATTTCAACAGGAGGGGAAATAGACTTAACAGGAGGAGAGTGCATCATGCAAAGCAAATATTAATTATCTTTTTAGTACCATGATTGATGGTGATAGAATCATTTTGACAAAATTTCCCAATTAAACATTGCTCCAATTTATTCAGAATTTAGTATCTTTTTTTAGAGTTATAGTAGCAAGAAACTGAAGGAACAGAAAATTGGAGAATAGAGAG